>NC_049202.1:59434940-59467440 GCF_013347855.1 Anguilla anguilla | reverse complement strand
GCATTGATATGGATTTGGTCCATTCTTTGCTGCTGTAACAACATTGCTGCAGGGATTTGCTTCCATTCAGCCAGAAGAGCATTTATCAGGTCGGGCACTGATTGGGCGATTAGGCCTGGCTCTTAGTTGTCTTTCCAATTGATCCCAAAGGTGTTGGATCGGGTTGAGGTCAGGGCTCTGTGCAGACCAGTCAAGTTCTTCCACACCGTTCTCGACCATTTCTATATGGACCTCGCTGTGTGCTCGGGGGCACTGTCATGCTGAAACAGGAAAGGGCCTTCCCCAAACTGTTGGGGAAGCACAGAATCATCTAGAATGTGATTGCATTTAGATTTGCCTTCACTGGAACTAAGGGGCCTAGCACAAACCATGAAAAACAGCCTCAGACCAAGGGGTGTCCAGATACTTATGGTCATATAGTGTAGCTTATCTTAGCCTTCCCATCGTCCCCTGTTCTCCATATGGAGGTGCTCCACAGGGTTCTTGGGGTAACTTGAGGGTTGCTATTGTAATGTCAAAAATCATGATCTCACCATTGTCCCTCTCTCCTGTCGTGCTCTTTTTTTCTCTCCCTTTCTCCCCTTCTGTCTTTCCCGCTCTCTGTCCTGCTTTCAATTTCTCTTACTTTCTTACTCCCTCTTTCCATGCCCCTCCCTTCCTCTCTCTCTCCCTCAGCCCCTCTCTCTCTCTGCATGGTCCGGAGACGCCCCTGTACTGTTGACATTCTCCAGGCCGGCTGATTGCAGGCAGGAGACTGTGGATTGCATCACTGTCTGTCGTGTGCGTGTGTGTATGTGAGAGAGAGAGAGAGAGGGAGAGAGAGAGAGAGAGAGAGAGAGGGGTTTGGGTGAAGGAAAACATTAGTTCTGTAGGTCTACTTTGATATGTTTCTCAGTTTCAGGCTCAGATCACAGGCTTTATTTTCTTCCCAGTCTGTGAGTTAGAGTTATTTTATGCCCCTCAGTGGTGTCAACCCTGTTATGAGGCCATCATCCATGTTCAAATCAACAAGCCAGCTGGGCGTGAGAATCTGAGAGTCTGTGTGTGACAGACGGGGGGGGGGGGGGGGGTAGGGAAGAAGTGTCATGACTGCCTCTTGCTCTGTGTTTTTATTATATGACAAAGGATGCGTGTGTACGGGGTGTGGTACCACACGCACACACACGTACACGTACACACCCACAAACAAACACACGCACACACACAGTCAGCAGCAATTGGCTAGAAACAGTCCAATGAAAGTGGAGTGGTTGGTGTGTGGTAGAAGTTTCCAGTTCATCAAGCCAGCAAAACCCTCCACCCTCCCTTTACAGACTTTCTTCCTACATCTCTCTCCCTCCCTCCCTCTATCTTTCTCCCAACCTCCATTTCTCTCTTTCTCACTTTATATCTCTACTCCATCCATCCTTAAGTAACTACAATCAACAATTTCAAACAAATAATGTTGAATGTTCCGGCTTGGGCCTTTCTGTGTGGAGTTGGAATGTTCTCCTCGTGTCCGTGTGGGTAGCCTCCTGGCACTCCGGTTTCCTCCCACGGTCCAAAGACATGCAGGTAGGCTGATTGGAGACTTTAAATTGCCAATAGGTGTGAGTGAATGGTGTGTGTGCTCTGCAATAGATTGGCGACCTGTCCAGAGTGTATTCCTGCCTCTCGCCAAATGCATGCTGGGAGAGGCTGCCCAGGATAAGCGGGTATAGATGGACGGAATGTGGAATGTGAGTAAAATGAGACTTTTAGACTTTAGACTATTGTTTGATAGATATTTGTTTTTGTAATGCTTCACATTACAACGTACATACATTAAAAACATAAACAATCACCACTCACATCTGAATCTCATTCAACATTCCAACCTCCAGATGACAAGCTAAAACATACACGGAGGTGTAAGAGAGAGGGAGGGCGAGGACAGAGAGAGAGTGGGGGAGGCGGAAGAGAGAGAGAGAGGGAGGGAAAGAGTATGAGAGGGAGATGGAACAGAGAAAAAGGGAAGAAAGAGAGAGAAAGGGAGAGGCTGAAGAGAGAGAGAGAGGGGGGGAGCTAGAAGAGAGAGAGAGAAGGAGGGAGAGGAATAGAAAATGAGAGGTGTGTGAGAGAGCGCCAACTGTGTAATGTATGAAAGAGGTCGGTGCTGGTTTCCTTATCTCTGCTCCAGCTGCTGTTAATGTGTCACCAGTGTCCCAGAACACGAGGGTTCCCGCCAGACTCGCTAACCAGAGAGGGAGGGGCAAAGAGGGAGAGAGAGAGAAAATACAGCGACTGTTCTCTAGATCGCGTTGATGTCTGATCACTTGTATCCTCGTATCTTGCTCTTCAAGCACTTTCGTGTTACACTCGTATCTTCATCGAGCACTTGTGCTGCACTTGTGCTATCATCTTGATGTTGTAGCTCCTCATCATATCTCTTATAATTATGCCTCACTTCTAGTTTGACTTGCCATGACGGTACTGACTTAGCCTATGCTTACTAAGTGAACTAGGCTTGATGATCATGGCAATGGAGAACTGGTACTTTGTGAGAATTGTACCTTATCTGCCCTGTGTTCTGTGGTTGTTCCAGTGACCTTCAGTATGCACTTACTGTACATCTGCCAAATTAAATTTAATGTAGTCTTGGTTTGTAAATTATATGTACATGCACACACGCACACACACACAGGCATATCCCTCTCTCTCCCACTTTCCCTGTATCTCTCCTCCATGGGTATCTCTCTCTCTTTCCCCCATCTTTACCTCTCTCCCCCACTCTCTCTCTGTCTCTATATACGGTGCTTCCTGGGCCTGTTCTGACCTGTTCTGGACATGTCTGGGCTGATACTTATTCCCCCCCCCCGCCCCGCCCCCGTCTCTCCCTCCCTCCCTTCTCTCCTTCTGTATTTCCTCTCACCTCTCGTTTTCCTCTGTTCTGTCTCCCTCTCTGCTAAATGCCTAAATGTGAATATAAATCTTTTCTTTCTTCCGGCCTTTGACTGTCCTGTGTTTACTCTTTAGTTACATAGTTACATAATGCCATTTAAGGTTACAGTGTGTTTTACAGGGAGAGAGAGAGAGAGAGAGAGAGAAGAGAAAAGAGAGATGCCTCAGGTCACAGCAAATTGGATGCAAGCTGACCTGAGAGCAGCGCTGTTCAATTACTGAATTACAGAACAAAGGAGGTGAGTGCTGACAGGTAGAGAAGAAGAACAGAGAGAGGGGAGAGAGAGATAGAGAGAGAGAGTGGGGGCATTTTACATAGAAAAGGAAATTGAATGTCAGAGACCAAGCGATACTACTGACTCCAAAGCCAACTTGATTTTATATATGAAAGAGAGATTATTATTATTATTATTATTATTATTATTAATAATACTAATAACAATAATAATAATAATAATAATAATAATAATACTATTGTAGTTTATATTTAAGTTTAATGTAATGCATTTAGGTAAAGCTTTGGCAGTACATATATTGCAATGTTATAACAATAAAGAGAAAGAGAGAGAGAGAGATAAAGTGGAAGAAAATTAGAAAAGACAGATGTGGAGGGAGAGAAGGAAAGAGAAGCTGAAAGAGAGAGAGGGAATGGGAAAGAGGCAGAAAAATGGAGCGAGAGTGGTAGCATAGGAGAACGAAAGATGGATGGAAGGAGGTAAAGAAAGTTCAGAGAAAAAGAGTGAGAGGGAGAGATGAGGGGAGCAAGGGAGAGGGAGAGAGAGAGAGAGAGAGAGAGGCTGGCTGAGGGTGCAGTGGAAACTGAGGTTTCCTGTCTGAGTGGCGTCTGGCTGAGTGGGACGGGCGGGGCGAAGCGGGGGTTGGGGTGTGTGGGGGGGCGGGAAAGAATCTCTCCCTTTTGGCTGTGTGTGATATGGGCTGGGGAGGGGGGGTGGCCTCGGTGGGGACTGCGGTTGGAGTGTGTGTGTGTGTGCGGGCGTGTGGTTGTGTGTGTGTGTGTGTGTGTGTGTGTCAGCGAGTGGGCTGAGGGGTGGAGGGTGCGTGCGGATCAGTTAGGATCTTGGCACTCGGCCCAGAGGGAGGTCACAGGAGGAGAGGGACGGAGGGGGGACTGGGGGGGGGGCGTGATGGCCAGCGATGGGAGAGGAGAGCGAGGGGAGGGGTAGAGGGGTCTGGCAGAACACTGATCTATGGATTCTAGGCATGTAAGAGAGGTCCCCGAGTTCACTGTCTTATGTGCGCGCTCTGCAGGCTGTACATGTGGCTGAGGAGCTGCGCTCTGTACCCGGAGGATGAAGGCTGTGTTTCCCTGGTGTGTGCTGATGTTGTCCGGCCCTTGTGCACATACCAGACCTGAAAGGCCTTCAGAAAATATCCAGCTGTGTAAAATGAGCAGGCGAGAAAAGACTGAGGAAAGCTGTACATAAACAAGCTATTGCAGTCGCTACAGATGATGTTTGTCTGCCAAGGAAATAATGTCAAAAATGCAGACTGTGCTGCTGCTGCCAGTTTGCCGCTGTTGTTGCGTGCACATTGTGCTGCGGACGTTCTTGGTGTTGTCTATAGAAGCCTCTTCTGGTGGTTATACAGACTCACTGTGATGAGATTTACTGTGTTGAAGCTCGTTGTGTTGCCATTGGATATTCAGTATGTGGAACTGGCTGTGTGAAAACATTGTGTGAAAACATCCAAGTTGTACTATGCGGTTGTTCCCTGCACTTGGACCGGTACTTCTCTCTAGGGGTTTCGTCATACTTGTTCCTGGTTATGGTTATACACTTTGTTGTATGTCTCTCTGGATAAGAGCGTCTGCCAAATGCCTGTAATGTAATGTAATGTAATTGTGCATTGTGGGGACATGGATACACAATGGAGACAGTCACACAGGTGCATTATGGGGACAGTAACACAAATGCATTATGAGGGCAGTAACACAGATGCATTATGGGGATAGTCACACAGGTATGTTATTGAGACAGTCATTCAAGTGCATTATGGGAACAGTAACACAGATGCATTATAGGGATAGTCACACAGGTGTATTGTGGGGACATTCAGACAGGTGCATTATGGGGACATTCACACAGCTGCATTAAGGGGACAGTAATACATGAGCATTATGGGGACAGTCACACAGATGTATTATTGCTGGCTTGCTACTGCTGGTGGAACAAAAGAAGAGTGTGTTGTGTATGTTCTCTAGGACACTAAGCTCTTGACCCTTGCCTCTCGTGCTGGGTCAGGTCAGACATTTGTTCACACCACAGTGATGGGTGTGGGAATGAACACACGCAGACACACACATACACACACTCACCAAGAGAAACATGTCCAGCCTGAAGGAAGTGGATAATTTTGACTTCCGTAATGGAGAGTGTGGGGGAGGGAGGGGGCAGAACAGGCTGGGGATCAGGGTTTAGGGGTAACTGCGGACACAGGACGTTTCATTCAACCCACTGCACCCCTCCCCTTCCCTTTCAAACTGCACCAGCCTGTGTTTACTCCACAAGATGGGGAGACAAAGATGCCTTTCAAAGCAGGGAGCTGGTTTCACAAAGACAACCTGACCCCATCACACAAAGACCAACACTCACACACACACACACGTACACACACATACACACGCATGCACACAAATACACACACGCACAGACACACATACTCACACATAAACACACACACATAAACACACAGACACTCACACTCTCACTCATACACACACGCATACACACTCACTCCCTCACTCCATCACACATAAACAGACACACACATGCACACTCTCTCTCTCTCTCACACACACACACATACACACGCATGCACACAAATACACACACACACAGACTCACATACACTAACAAATTCACTCGCTCTCACACACTCTTTCACACACACACGCACACAAACACACACACACTCCGAAAGTTCATTCTCTCACAGACACACAGACACACACACACACACACACACACACACACACACTGATTAGCAGTGATGCACAGGACTATGTGACAGATCCCTCAGGATCTGTAGACTCACTCTGACTGGCTGGTTCCTGGCTTTACTGCCAGACCCTCTCACACTCTGTTAATCAATGACTCCTTAAGGGCGGGGCAGGTAAAAAAAAAATAGCTGAAGGGGAGATTCCAGAAGGGGAGAGGGGGAGAGGAGGAAGGGAGGGAATAAGAAAGGGAGGCAGAGTGACAGAGAAGGAGAGGGGGAGTGAGACTGAGGGAGGGGAGGAAAGGGCAGAGAAAGAGAGAGAGAGTGAGAGAATGAACAGGACCTACCAGGGAGTGGCAGGCAGAACTGGGGTGTGAGAGCTGAGAAGGAGAGCATGTGTGTGTATGTGTGTGTGTGTGTGTGTGTGTGCGCATGTGTGCGCATGTGTGTGTGTGTGTTTACCATGGGAAAAACACTGTAAAAGACACACAGAGGCAGTGTTCTCTGGACATGTGTGCATTTCTGAACTCCAGGATTGAGATTCTGTTTGTGTCTGTCCTATCTGTGTCTTCACCCCTCTCCACCCCCCTGTATCTCTGCTGCTGTGTAACGTTCCAATGCTAACTTACCTGTCCCACTGGGAAGGACTGTACCACTTCTGCAGATATCAAAGTAATGGGGGATAGTGCTGAAATGGGGCTGACGAATGTGAAGAGAGGACTTATGGCTGCTGTTGCCAACTTGTGCCAATAATTGTTTACAAATGGTAGGAAGTGATGTGTGAGGGAGGGCCTTTGTGCTTAGTCCTGGAGATGACGCCCCAACAGAAGCATTCAGAGAATCGGGCACGTCCTGTGATTGGCTGTGTAGTCATGTAATGTGCTGTGATTGGCTATGCAGAGACTTACTATAATTCTGTTGGTTGTGTGCAGACTCACTGACCTGTAATTGGCCTTGTTAAGGCTCAAGGTGTGGTGATCAGCTGTGCAGAGGCCCATTCTGCTGGAATTGGTTGTGTAGAGACTCACTGAGCTGCTATTGGCTGTATAGATTCACCGTGCTGCCACTGGCTGTGTAGAGACTCAGTGTGCTATGATTTGCTATATAGAGACTCCTTTTTGCAGGGACTGGCTACATAGAGATTCATTCCACTGGGCTTGGCTGTGGAGAGACTTGCTGTGCAGTGATTGGCTGTGGAGAGACTTGCTGTGCAGTGATTGGTTGCACGGAGTCTCACTGTACAGGGGTATACTAGAAACCCAGTGGACTCTCCAGAGCCAATCTGAATCACTTCTGAATCACTTCATCTCAGCCATAAATCACCAGCTGCTCCAGCCAGGGCCAGTTATGTCAGTCTGAGCCTCCTTCAGCTGAACTCACCACAGTGTGTGCATGTGTATGTGTGTGTGTGTATGCATGTGTGTGTGTGCATATGTGTGAGACTGTGTGTGTGTGTGTGTATGTGTGAGACTGTGTTTGAGTGTGTGAGTGTGTGTATGTGTGTGTGTGTATGCATGTGTGTGAGACTGTGTGTGTGTGTGTATGTGTGAGACTGTGTGTTTGAATGTGTGAGTGTGTGTGTGTGTGTAAAGCACAGCAGGGGGCCATACTGCATGTTTGGTACACATTTCTATCCAGTAAAGCGGTTTTTCCAAAATCATGGGGCAGGACTGGTGGGCCATTTGTGGGATGACATGCACTGTGAAAATAGCACACAACAGAAATAACTGACAGTCTGTAATTCACTTGACAAAGATGTTCATACCTGTCAAATCAAATGCCACGCCCGTTACACATGCTGCACGCACAAGCAATTCTTTGGCAAAGTAATCCCATATTTGAACATACTAGGATACATTTTAGAAGGGTGTGGGACACACAAAAGATGTCTACACTCACTCACTAAACAGGCTCTAGGCTCAGAAGGATTTGGAAATCCTGCAGGAAAGCAGCGTTTTAAGCCGCTCAGCGCTATGCTGTTATTAGCATACACAGGAAGTCAATGTGAAACAATATCGCTTGGCTAAATGCACAGAGTAAGTGTGCTGTTTTTTGTTTTTAATGCTCAATGCTGAGAGTGGCGGTATTACCTTTTCAACAAATGACATAATACAGAGGACTTCTCTGTCTGCTGCAGGAGATTTACTGTGGATGTGGATGTCCTGCCTACCTGTCTGGTGTGTTGGACACTGTGTGTTTGACATTATGTGAATATATTGCTCTGTCTGATTGTATTGTGGACTGTAGGCCAGTATGTGGGTGTTTGTGTGTGTGTGAGAGAGAGAGAGAAAGAGAGAGAGAGGGAGATGGGGGTGTGTGTGTGTGTGTGTGTGTGTGTGCGTGACAGAGAGGGGGAGAGGGTGGGGAGGATGAGAGAGTGTGCGCGAGGGTGTGTATGTGTGCAGGTGTGTGCATGTGTGTGTAGGTGTGTGTATGTGTGTGTGTGAGAGAGAGAGAGCATGTGTGATTCAGCAGTCAGTTGTTGCTGGTGGCTGGTGGGGTGACTCTGCAGTATGGATTGTAAACATTCTCCTAAATCTGTTCTAAATGAGTTCACAATGAATTCTGTGAAGTAGTGGAAAAAATGTCATACTTTAGGAACAAGCTCTCGTAAAAGCGGAGCTAACAGCTCTGTTTACATTTCAAACCTGACATCAGCCGATAATCACGTATGTCGGTTTGTGTGTGCATGTGTGTGTGTGTGTGTCTGTCTGTGTGTGCGTCTGTGCATGTATATGTGTATATGCGTCTGTGTGTGTTTGTAGATGTGTGTGTGCATTCAAATACATTTACGTTTAACATTTACATTTATATTTAACATTTACATTTACTGTTATAGTGTGGCCCTTATCAGACCCCCAAAGAAAAACAGACTGTTTACTGTGTTGACTGGGAGTGACCAAGGTGTGAGAAAGAGACAGAGCTCAGTTACAAAGCATCCTACTCGATCAGCATTATGTGAATTTTAGGTTCTCCACACAGGGTAATCATGTTTTGCATTGTTGGAAGCTGATGTCGTGGGGAGCAAGGTGTTGTATGACTAAAGATCTTGATACGTATGGGTCAGCGCCCACCCAGATACGAAGGTTAACCTGGTGTGGTATGCTTGCGGAGATAGCACAAGCAGGATCATTAAAGTACTGTTTTGTATGATTGTGTCTTTATTTGATGACTTGGTGTTTTGCTTTGATCTCATATAAGGGGAAAGGTGCAATGGTTTGGGGAGACTCGTCAACACAGTCTCCTATGCATCATATGTATATAGCTATTCAACGACACACACACACGGTAGATAGCGATCCGTGTAGAGTAGTACATGTATGTAGTACATTTCTTTTACACTTGGCAATGCTTAATTGAACAAGGGTTTCAGTGTGTGCAACCTGTGTGTGTGGGTGTCTATCACACGAACACTCCACCCATCTCCTGCTCAGTCCCATGACAGACAGTTTTTCTCATTGGCTGTGTCCGCAGGTGGGCAGAGCCTGGGCCGTGTAGGCAGCCATGCTGTCTCTGGACGAACCGCTGGACCTGAAACTCCCTCAGGGGCGGGACCGGGCGTGGAGAACCGCCCCCTCTATCTGTGCCCCTCTGAATGCCGCTCGCACCCGGCAGCCCCGAACGACCCACGACGGAGCGCCGACCGGCACCCCATCCCGTCTGGTTTCCTCCCACACAGGTCAGCGCTGTCACCCCCACCCCCCGCATGCACGGCATGATGGGAGCAGCAGTCACATTCACTGGGTGGTGGCGCTAGTGTTTGCCAGGGGTATTGAAGGAAAGCATGCAGTGGTGTTGTTGTTAGCGTGGGCGCACATTATATATTTTTCTCACAGGTTATGAAATCGGCAGTATGGATGCCCTCTCAATCAGTTATTTTATTGTGCAAATAACAAAAGATTTAGCAAAACAACTGAAAAAAGAGAAAATCTTCTGAATACCATTGGTAAACTTTGGAGGGGGAGCTGTATACAGTAAATGGATGCAGCATAAATGCTATGAAAAAAGCTGTGTAAGTCGTTCTGGATAAGCGCATATGCTAAATGCAATGTAATGGCATTCTGAATAGGGTGTTTTGGTTCTGGATACACCCTGAGTGTTAATGTTGAGTGTGGGTGGCAACATTGTTAATTTTGCTTTCCCCTAGGTGTGTCTCCACACCCCCCGGACAGGCCGGAGTCCCTGACCCCCCCGGCTGTGGACCTCAGCCTCTCCCCCTCCTCCCGTAATGCCCCCTCCCCCTCGGAGCTGTCCGACGGCAGCGGGACCTCCTCCGTCCCGTCCCGGGTGAGCACAGCGGGCGCCGTTTACACCCAACACCAAAAACCAACAAACAAACAAAAATCACACCTCAAAACGACACTGTGAGCTGAAACAGCCCCTGTGAGCTGAAACAGGCTCTGTGAGCTGAAACAGCCCCTGTGAGCTGAAACAGGCTCTGTGAGCTTAACAAGCCCTGTGAGTTGAAACAGCTTGTGTGAGCTGAAACAGGCTCTGTGAGCTGAACACGCCCTGTGAACTTAACAGCTTGTGTGAGCTGAAACAGCCCCTGTGAGCTGAAACAGCCCCTGTGAGCTGAAACAGCCCCTGTGAGCTGAAACAGGCTCTGTGAGCTGAAACAGCCCCTGTGAGCTGAAACAGGCTCTGTATGCTGAAACAGCCCCTGTGAGCTGAAACAGGCTCTGTGAGCTGAAACAGCCCCTGTGAGCTGAAACAGGCTCTGTATGCTGAAACAGCCCCTGTGAGCTGAAACAGCCCGTGTGAGCTTAACTGGCCCAATTTCTGAGTCAGACTGGCTGAGGACAGCCCTGCTGTTCAGACCTCATGTCTCCTAATTCACTTCCACTCAAATTCAATTTTGTCAGCTGAGTGCGTGCATGTGAGCGGCTGTTTGTCTGTGTGTGTGTGCACAGTATGTGTGTGTGTGTGTGTGCACAGTATGCGTGTGTGTGTGTGTGTGTGCACAGTATGTTTGTGTATATGTGGAGTACTGTATGTGTGTGTGTGTGCACAGTATGTCTGTGTGTGTGAGTGTGGGTGTGTGCGTATATGCATGTTTGTGTTCTCTCCATGTCATGGTCATTATGTGTCCTGAGATGAACCGTGTATGGCAGGAACAGAGGGAGTGTCTGGGGCTGGTTAAAGTACAGCCGAGGATGATAGCTTAAAGAAAGCATCTTTTATTGAGCACAAGATACACACCGTGACACTGAAATATGAGGACATAATGCCCCTGTTTCCCGTCTCCACCCGCTCACCCCTTCCCACACACACCCATTACCTTTGCCCTCTTTCATCGTGTGTGTGTGTGGACACTTAACTTCTGAACTCTGACCTCTGATCTGAATGGTCAGTGCGCGAGCCCCCTGTTGCCATGGTGTCGTGGTCTGATCACTGGGAGTCTTCTGTTTCGAAGGGCAGAGAAGATGTTAAACTCTGTGGAATGTGACAGATGCCTTTATGTTTAGTACAACTATTGAGTGGATGAGAGGTTTATTATTATTCAGCTGTAGCTAAGAACGTGAAAGAATATTTTAATATGACTAATGAAAAATGTCGGCAGGCACAGTAGAATGTATCCTGTTTTGGGGGTGTGACTCTTAGAGTATATAATATGTAGAGACAGCAATGCCAATAGAAACGTATGGGGAGCACATCAGAACCAGGAAGTACAGTTTTTTTGCTCAACAGACATGCTCAGTTGTGTCCTTGGTCACATGCTTAAATCACATATACAACGAGGATAGCGTAGACATTGGCTAAAATAAATAAAAAATAAAAAATGTATATCTTTGTCTGTGTGGTAGGAAAAAAATATTTTGCCTCAGATAAATAATAAGTGATTTTCCTTCCTAATATAATGCACAAAGTTAACGTCAATATTTGTGTGGAAGTATTTTATTTTTGCCATCAAAAATGAATGGAGCCCAATGGGAAAACTTTTTGAGCAAAAATTATTGACATCAGCAGGGGGCGACATTACATCCGGTGAGGTTGAGAACCAGAAGCTGGGCCCTTGTGGCTACTCTCAAAACCCTCTCTTCTTCACCTTTGACAACACCTATCCACTCATGTTGACATCTCTCTCTTTTTCTCTTCAGGATTCCGGGCACATCCATTATATGGAGGGCGGAGTCTCGCCACAGCCCCTCCAGTTCTTCCTTCCAATCGGGGGAGGGGGCGGGTTCCACTTGCCGTCCTCTATGTTCATTGGCCCGCCCAAAGACAAGCAGGCTGCTACTGAAATTTCAATGGACGAGCAACTAGCCTGTCGCTGGATGAAGGTAGGAAACAAGCAGTGTGTCTGTGTGGGGGACTGGGGGGCGGGGCTTAAAGCTCCACTGAATGTGATTTGCCAATCACAGGGCAGAGTTTTGGGAATGAAAATGTATCAAGTCTGATAAAACAGTCAAAAGCAGAATTGGCCAATTACGTCTGCCCAGTAGCAGCCCATAGTGATGAACAGCTAATATATTTTACGTTTCAACATTTGAGGAAGATGAAGAACAGGCAAAAGTGTGGTGAACTAAAATATTAAAATATTAAATTGCCATGAGCTTCATCATTGAATTGGCTGTTCTTTTAAAAAAAATCTCCAACTCCTTCAAAAACAAGGACACACAGTGCCATTGATGTGAAGCACCAGTGCTAATAGCTCTCCCTTGTGGAGAATCTTCAGCCTGCTAAACGTGACTGAATCAGTGAACGAGTGTATGTGAGTGAGTGAGTTAGTGAGTGTGTGAGTCAGTAAGTGAGTGTGTGAGTGAATGGGTGAGTGAGTGAGTGAGTGAGTGAATGAGTTGGTGAGTGAGTGAGTTACAAACCAGGTCCATGATGTGCTTTGCATCTAAACATGGCCCACAGGTGTTGATATGACTGTGAACTGACTGGTCCCTCACAAAGGAACCAGTTATTTTTAGGACCTGTCAACCTGTTGACTTGGCTACCCATAGCCATTGATGGTCAATGAGCATTTTGTCAATGTCCTTTCCAGTCAAGCATGATAAGTTATGCGACTAAATGTATTTGCTCATTTTTTGTATTGCAGTCTTACTTACCTACTCATCCTCACCACTCCTTCATTCATCCCTCTTTTTCCTCCCCAGTGCCACCTGCTCTTTCACTCTCTGCAGGACCTGGTGGACCATGTCAACGATTTCCATGTCAAGCCTGAAAAGAATTCTGGGTACTGCTGCCTGTGGGAAGGGTGTGCTCGCAATGGGAGGGGTTTCAACGCCAGGTAGGCGGGTCCATGACTCTCCCGGTGCTTGATTGGAGAGATTTTGGAGGGAGATATGATTGTGATGATGATGATCGTTTATTTATTCACCCACACTAATTTGGAGTGTTCACTTGTGATGCCCACTCGGTTTCAAAACTGTAACCTTGTCTGTCATTTCATATAAAGCGGACAGACATGTGAGCAGTTTTTCAGTATGCGTGTGTGAGTGTGTGTGCATGTGTGTGTGTGCCTGTGCATGTGTGTGTGTGTGTGATTGTGTGTGCATGTGCATGTGTGCGTGTGCCTGTGCATGTGTGTGTGTGTGTGACAGACCCACAGATGCACTCTCCATGTTCTGCAGGTATAAGATGCTGATCCACATCCGCACTCACACCAATGAGAAACCACACCGCTGCCCCACCTGCAGTAAGAGCTTCTCCCGCCTGGAGAACCTGAAGATACACACCCGCTCACACACAGGTGAGTGTGACACACCCGCTCACACACAGGTGAGTGTGACACACCCGCTCACACACACCCGCTCACACACAGGTGAGTGTGACACAGCCGCTCACGCACATCCACTCACACACAGGTGAGTGTGATACACCCACTCACACACAAGTTAGTGTAAACTCAAATCAAAGTATTAATAGAATACATTGAAACTAAAACCAATTAGGATATTTTGCACCATATTGTTTACCTACATCTGTAGAGCATTTGTGGCTGCCCTGTGTCCTCTGTGTGGCCATGTGGCTGGCTGCTACTAGGGCTGTGGGCCCTTCTAGCATTTCTGATCACTTTTCTTGATTTTTCTGTCTTCTCTCTCTCTCTCTCTCTCTCTCGCTCTTTCTTTCTCTCTCATTTCTCCGCCCTCTCAATTTCTCCACCCTCTCTTTCCCCCCCTCTTTCTCCTCTCTCTCTCTCCCTCTCTCTCTCTTTCTCCACCCTCTCTCGTTCTCCACCGCCTCTCTCCCTCTGTCTCATGCCCAGGAGAGAAGCCGTACATCTGTCCGTACGAGGGCTGCAGCAAGCGCTACTCCAACTCCAGCGACCGCTTCAAGCACACGCGCACGCACTACGTGGACAAGCCGTACTGCTGCAAGATGGCGGGCTGCCTCAAGCGCTACACGGACCCCAGCTCCCTGCGCAAGCACATCAAGGCGCACGGGCACGCCGTGGCCCCCGACCACGCCCCTCACGATGGGCTGGGGGGGGCGTGGCTGAAGGCTGGGGGTGTGGCCAACCTGGGGGCGGAGCTTCCTTACGTCAGCGGGGCCCGCATTGTCATCCCGGGGGCGGCGGCTGCGCTCCTCGGGGGCCACGCCTTGCAGGGCCTGGGCGGCCTGCCCCTGTCCATCCTGGGGCCCCGGCCCCTGGACCTGAGCGCCGGGGGCCCCTTCCTCTCCTTCAACGGGGTGCCGCTGGGCCTGGCCAAGTCACCGCTCCTGTCCCCGGCGTTCGCCGCTTCCGCCGCGGGCCGGGGGAGGCGGGGCCACGGCTGGGACGGGCGGGGCAAGGCCGGGGAGCGGGAGGGGAGCGAGGACGGGGACGGGGACGGGGAGGGGATGGAGGGGCTCCAGGGGGCCGTGCTGAACCTGTCGGCAGGGGGGGGCCACGGCCCCCTGTCCTGGGTGGTCATACCGCCGGCCCCGGTGGCAATGAAGCCCGCTGTGGTCAACTGAAGCAGGGGGAGGGGGGGTCCGGGGGCAGGGGGCAGGGGTGGGACTGACGGCGTGTGGTTGAAATTCAAATTCCTTACAAACTGACGGTTGATTTTTTTCAATGAATTACTCAGACAGCAGCGTGGGGCTGTGGTCGCCACTGAGAGAATCGGTCCGATGTCGCCTCACAAGATTGAAAACCCCTGCCATGTCCGTTTTATTTATTTCTTGGTTTTTTTACTGCTTTGTTGGCACAGCGTGAAACGTGACCTTTTTCAAATCGACAATCCGTGCCCATGTCAGGCTGGCTGAAGGAAGGCATCTCGAAATGTCACAGAGAACGCCGCAGTCGCTTCGAAGACACGCCGGTAATTCCCGTTAAATCTGCCGCGCCTTCTGCGCTCAAAAGAGAGGTCATCCGTTTAGAATGGCGTGCAAACCCAGGAAAGCTTCGGGCAGCGCGTGTCTGAGGCCAGCCAATGCGCTGACCGCAGAGAACACTGACTCCAAACAGACTCCTGCCAGCGGACAACGTGCTACACAACGCTCTCACCTCGTTACAACAAACCTGAGCTTGTGCTCAAATTTACTGTTCTGAGGGGAACAGTATGTGCTCAAATTTATACTTACAAAACTTTACTCTAAGTGTCTATGCTAAGTAAACACGTCACTTACGATCAATACAGAATATATATGTATATTTTATTTTAACAGAGAATTTTGTTTACAGCATATGGTTAAACCTTAACATAATTCTGGACAGTATTCCAAATTAATTTACAAATTCATTACAAGTAAAACAAATGTTGCAACAGCTCATCCACTCACCATTAAGGCGAGTCACATTTCTGTTAGGAAATACGTCTAATATTCTGTGCGACCTTTAGTTTAACCTTTACTGATTAACTTCTATTTGATCCCATGATCTTATCACAGGTCTCCCCTTAGGGTTCGTCTCAATACTTTTGACTCCTTACCGCCTTCCCTCCATCACCCCACTACCACTTGTCTCCTCCCTGGAAGTGTGTGGAGGAAACGAGGTAAGGAGACGAGTTTGAAACCGCTTCGCTAACGTGCTTCGCTCGTCTCCTCCAATATTGGGACACTGGAGGGAGGGAGAACACAAAGGAGGCGACAAGGCTGTGGAGGAAAGGAGGATACATTTTTTGAGTACTGGGACTCTCTGTATCTTCCGTCTTTTAGTTCCAGTTCAGGACGCCTCCTTCAGAGATTGTTAAACCCTAGTGCCCCCTGGTGAACGTTTCGCATATTGCAGACCATATGGTGACCAACAACATAAATGCCATTTCAACTTTCGGAGGGGATAAAAAACAGGAAATATTCTTTAGGATTTAAAAAAAATTTTTTTTGGTGGGGGGGCCAGGGTACACTTACAGTACCGTTGGGGGGGACATGTCCCGTGTCCTCTGCGTTCGTGATGGTTACTTTATTGCTGCTCAATTTTGCCATGTGTACATGGACTACCACACAACAGTTCTGCATTTGAACAAGAGTCTGCAGCTCCAAGACTATTTTTTCTTCTGAACAAGTCTTTTTTGACTACAGCCAAACTCAAGTAAACAGTTTTAAATAACAAAAATTAAAGTGTAAAATAAGCACTCTAGAGGAACTTATTTAATATACCTCACATCACAGACCTGCTGCCTGACTCTTCTGGCGGTTGTGAGAACACTGTTGCTGTTTAGTTCCGGCTCATTTTAAGGTCAGTGCTATGCTATGCGTAGCAAACGCCAGTGATACTGCATTTGGAGTTCCAATGGGAATCCTCAGCAACACACAAATTAAACCACTCCACAGGTAACTGGAGTACATTCTTTGGGGTTTTCAGTGCTAGCTGCATATCGAGGCTATCCCACACAGGTCTGTTCTTCCCAAGGTCTCTCTCCACCATTTGCACAATGAATTACAGTGACTGGACCATTCAACCATGCCACCATTGGGCTTTTCAGCGATGCTCAGCTGAGCTCTGCTACGCTAAAAAGGAAGTCCCGTTTGCCAGTTAACATCAGCACATTTTATTTAATGTTTCAGTCGTTGTGTGGAGTTTATAAAAACAAAAATAAAACAGCTTTGACATGCACTTTCTCCATGAGTGATGAAGCAACAGACTACCGTTTGGCTGGACTTGGATAACGTTTGACAACGGACCTTCCCTTCAGTATTACACTTTAGCTCAGGCAGGTCAATGGCCACCTTCTTCTTTAAGCCCTGGAAGGAACCGTGCCTGCCTGTGGTGCTGACATGATGTCATGGAACACTGATGCTGAAAGGTGACATGGCAGAAAGGTGGAGCCTCACTGTGGGAGTTTGAGGAGAGGAAGACAGGGTGGAAGAGGAGGTGGGACTGGAGAGAGAGTTTTTTTCCCCACGCAAGGGACATTCCCTACAGAGACAAAAAAACAAAACAACTCTCTCTCCACTGCCTTTACTTCTATAATCACCATTTTGCTTATCATTAATACATGCCTTTTTATTTTTTTTTAAAGAAATGACTATGATTATTGCTGTTTTTTCTTTTCTTTTTCTTTTGACGAGACATTTTGTGATGTTGAAGTTGACTCCTTCCCCATGTGTCCTCTGTTGCTGCTCTGAGTTTGGCTTTCTCCCAGAGGAGGGGTCGTGGGATGGGACCTGCGGCCTTCTTTCGACCAATAGGAGGCCTGGCGTCCCGCTTTGCTCCTCCTCAGTGCTGCCAGTTCCAGTGTGTGGTTCTGTACCAAACTGAGATAAACAGAACAGATATCTCTGTTCCAGTGTGTGGTTCTGTACCAAACTGAGATAAACAGCACAGATATCTCTGTTCCAGTGTGTGGTTCTGTACCAAACTGAGATAAACAGCACAGATATCTCTGTTCCAGTGTGTGGTTCTGTACCAGACTGAGATAGACAGCACAGATATCTCTGTTCCAGTGTGTGGTTCTGTACCAGGCTGTTAAACAGCACAGATATCTCTGTTCCAGTGTGTGGTTCTGTTCAAGACTGAGATAAACAGCACAGATATCTCTGTACCAGTGTGTGATTCTGTTCAAGGTATCTGTGTGCCCTCCTAGCAGGCGCCAGACCGCTGGGTCTTCAGATAACAGGCCAAAGCGCCGAATTCTGCCCCTGCAGAATTCCACATTCCGCCACCCCCCTTTGGAGCAGAAAGCCACCAATGACATGGATTCTCACAGAATCCACACCTTTAACATTTTAAAAAAATATATATTTTATATTGTATTTTATTATTTTAATTGAACATTTGAAGCATTGACTTTTTTTTGGCATTCTGTATGTGAAAAAACAACATAATTATTTTCTCAGCCAAACAGGTGCTGCTAACCTCTGTCATAACAGGATATTAATTCCTTACTGTACAGTGGGTAAAAGCTAACAGTCCCTGACAGGTTAAATGTCGCTGTCTTGGAGGACCAAACTCGAAACGACTTTCCGTTTTCAACTGGCATGTTCTCACAGTAACCTGCTGACTTTAATTCCCAGAGGAGTCCAATGTACTCTTATAGTGAAATGTACATGATCAGAGCTGCTTGCTGACAGTTTTACTGTGTAGTGAACATAAAGTCTAAGTATCCTGTCACAGCTCCTATGTCTAAATGAAGAAGAAGAAAAAAACGGTACAATTTCCCCTCCCCCTGAGTGTATGGTTTTAAAGAGACATTTTAATTGAAATGTTGTGAGTTCAAATATAAATTCATTTTGAACGACGGACTGTTTTTGGAGCGAGACAGCAGAAACAGTAGAGAAGGAGACCGTTGTTAATTAGACCTCTGGAGTCCTTCAGAAAGTACGATACTGTTAGCGTCGTGCAACAGTGACACATAAGGGGTTAATGCTAGACTAAGGATCTGAAAGGACTGTATTCATTTATTTTCACATTTCCTTTGCACATTGAGATGTTTTAATGTCAGCATTTTTAACAGTTCCAAGTGCCTTTTATAATAGGGTAAATGTAGATGATACGCTATATAAAATATGAATATGAAAATATATAAATGTATGTATATTTTCCTGCTCCATGTTCTCACACTGAACATGCAGAATTTTAGTTGTAAAAAATGTCTTTATTGGTACAATGCAGACGAGTGCTCCTGTTTTAAAGGACGTTTATGACGAGGATGACGATTATGTTATTGGAAAGGAGAGTTAAGAATTTAATAAAAGTTGCATTTGATACATCTGGGTGTATGTCTTCTGTGTCCTGTTTAGTGCAGGGGACAGCCAGAGGTGATGACTGTACAGAAGAGTGCACTCCATTCATCCCCCTCCCCATAAGCCTGCCCATAAACACCGTTATATACTAAATTACACACACGCACATGCACACGCACACACACACCCACACGCATGCACGCACGCACGCACTCACGCACACGCACATGCAGACACACGCGCACACGCACTCACACGCACACACCCACACGCACGCACGCACGCACGCACGCACTCACGCACACGCACATGCAGACACACGCGCACACGCACTCACACGCACACACCCACACACATGCACGCACGCACTCACACACACACACGAACGTGTGAAGAATTCCGAGTGCAGCTTTGCTAAAGTGAAAGCATGCCGATTTCTTAGCCTGCTGGTTGCCAAGGAAGATCAGCCAAACATAGGTTAAAGCAGACAACAATGAGAAAGAATACAAATTTAAAAAAAACTATTGTTAATTAATCAAAATTGTGGTTTGTATACTGTGAAATCAAAATATACCATACGACCATGTCTGAGTATTGTGTGACTAAGGTAGTACAACCACCAAAATCGCATTCTCCTTGACTTAGCCCTGGCCCATTGTGAATTACTAGCTACCATTTTATTCAGCAGTTCTGAGGAATTTTCTCTTCAGTGCCTCCATCTTGGCTCTAATTAGCAGTCTCTCACCGGGGAAATGACTCCAAGCTATGCAGTCCAGTGATTTCTCAATTACAGTCTCCAGTTTCTTGTAATTTAAATTATTTGTTTAAAATTAAGTGAATGCGTGTTTACAGTTATCAAGTGCCCTCACTGGTTTCAAATCACATGAACTACAGCAGCTGGCTACTGCTGTCTTTGAGGAATTATTAGTGATGTTGAGAGTTAAGTTGTTTTACTAGATTGTCCACTAGATGGTGACAGTTGTTAACAAAATTTATTTATCTTGTGGTTCTGCTGTGGTCTAAATACCTCTGCAGTTTCCTTGTTCCTTTTGTGCGTGTTTGTGTGTGTGTGCACATCTGCATGTGCATGTGTGCACGCATGTGCATGTGTGTGTGTATGTGTGTGTGTGTGTATATCTACAGTCTCTGTGTGTGCCTGTGTATCTGTGAGTATGTGCGTGTTTGTGAGAAAGAGAGAGCGTGAGTGTGAGAAGCAGGGGTCATCACCGTGTCAGCTTGTGACGGACTTTTTGATCAAAATGCGATTTTTACCACGGACATACAAAACTTGAAGTGGTCAAATATCACCAGAAACACACAATTGCATGCTAGACCTCACAATGTGCCACAGTACATATTTTAATATGCTACACAATTTATGATGATAGTATTTCTAACATTAAAAAAACAGTGCCCTACCTTGTTATGATTAAAACCCGGGAGACTGGAAAGTCAGCCGTTGTATATGGGCAGGTGGCAATCCTAAAACAGGCATCAATGCGGCATTTCGTGTTTGAGATTGAATAGTGTTCACATGACTGAAA
This sequence comes from Anguilla anguilla, assembly GCF_013347855.1. Taxonomy (NCBI): domain Eukaryota; kingdom Metazoa; phylum Chordata; class Actinopteri; order Anguilliformes; family Anguillidae; genus Anguilla; species Anguilla anguilla. The sequence goes on along the minus strand of NC_049202.1, from coordinate 59,446,960 downwards.
CCGCGCTCACAGCTGCGGTTTCAGTACGAAATGCCGCAAACTTTTTTTCCCAATCAATTCTTTTTTTTTTTTTGCCACGGACATAGACAAGTCTTGCCACGGACACGTTTGTCCGTGTACGGACATGTTGATGACCCCTGGTGAGAAAGCTTCATGTTCACACACACAGTGGTGTGAAGGATGAGGTGAGGTGGTTTATGGGAAGATATAAGCAGTTAAATCAGTGGTCTGTGTCAGTGACTGCATCTGACCTGTCCCTGATCCAAAACACTGCAGAAATAGACAGAGAGATGTAAGCACATGCTTGTGAATGTGTTCACATGACTATTGTACCTTATTAAACCTGTATTTTGTAGTTGTCCAATGATCATGATATGCACTTTTGTACATCGCTTTGGATAAAAGCATCTGCTAAATAAATGTAATGTAACATGCCTGTATGACTGCCCAGTGTCCACATATACATATGCTGTCTGTTGTGCAGTTGTATTTATATACAGCCTAACTGCCCGAAAGTACTGAAGAAATGGTGACAGTGAAAAAATAGTGAGTCACAGGCACTGAAGCCAGCTGGTTATGGGTTTGAGTCTGGGGGAAACGGCCCTTGAGAAGGCCTGTTAATCCCAGCAAAGTGGTTAATGAGCCTGAAGCTGCTTCAGTTACACACACGGCTGGGAATATGGATTAGGTGTTAATCTGTGACTTACGCGCGACACGCTGGGCGAGCCTGTCTGTGAGCTCATCGGGAGTGTGAATGTTCCAGAACATGAGCGCAACTCAATAAATAATTTCAGATTAAAAAAAAAAAGCCTTGTGCTGTGGTCTGTGGGACACATGACAGGGCTGCACAGCATCAGTCCTTTTTTTAACCCTAAAACACTCCCCTCAGAGCTCCCACGCTTACTCATCTCACACCATTAGAGTAGCCACACATCTGATGCCCTAATAACCATGTAGATACACTGAATAGACTGTAATTACAGATTAATTACACATTTCATATGCTTATAACAATATAGTTATACATGTCACAGATCGTAATAATAGTTTGATTTTACATTTTCCCACAATATACAATGTAGTTACACAGACTGTGATAGGAGTTTAATTACATACGTCACACACACAGAATAGTAGTTATATATCACACACTGACTGTTAAAGTTCTTTAATTCACACATTGCATATGTTTATAATAATGTAGTTACACATATCACAGACCATAGTAGTAGTTGCATTATATATTCACACATTTATAACAATGTAGTTGGATAAACTGCCAGAGGACTTTTTAAAACATTCTTCACACACTTATAACCATAAATTATAACTTATAACGTGCGCACACCGTAACTAAACATCTGTAATAGGACAGCAGGGTTGCCTAGTGGTAGGATGTTTGACAGGCAACTGGACAGAAAAAGAAAAAACTCTGCCTTTGGGCCCTTGAGCAAGGCCCTTAACCCAAAAACTGTTCCAGGGGCTTTACCCCTGTACCCCTTGAAACTATTCTCTCTGGCATTTCTTGAAAAAGAGAAACACGTTCTCAATAGACCTTCCCTGGTTAAATAAAAGATTTTAAAAACACACACTGACGGTTCTACATTTTTATACATTGCACATGCTTATTACCATGTATTTGCACGCAGTTTAATTGTCCATGTGACACACTTTTCACAGCATAGCTGTACCACACACTGAATATTATCAGAGGGTAGTCACATATCTCACAGACTGTTATAACCGCTTAGTTACACACTGACTGTTAATGAAGTGCAATTACGCTACATATCTCACAGACTGTTATAACCGCTTAGTTACACATACTACCATGTATAACAGTGTAGTTACCAATTTCACAGACCGTTACAGGAATTTACTAACGCATCTTTGCCAAATGACTAAACAGTACAATATGGGAACACTTTTACCCCAGTCCTCAGAAGTGCGTCAGGGAGAGAGTCTATTTTACGGGGCGTAAATCTCAGTTTTGGCTACTCCAGCCCTCTCCATCATTCATGCGCTCGCACATTTTAAATTTTTTTTGGCGAAGGGAAAACATGGTCCCCCTCTCTCTCTGTCTCACTGCAGCGTTTGAAACAGAACGGTTGTTTTTGCTGGACGACGTGAACGCCTCGCCTCCTCCTGCTCCCCCGCTCCCCCGCTGCGGTCCACCGGTCGGCGTGCAGCGAGACATGAACCCTGCAGCCGAGTGGGGCTCAGTTTAACCCCACCCCCCAACCCCCAAACAGCACGGGCTCATTCAGATCCCCCCCCCCTCCCCAAAGTGGCCATGCTTCGTTAGCGAGAGATGTGTTTTCCCATATAAAGACCCAGGGAACTCTGACGCACCTCAATTCCCACACTCCTTCTCTCTCTCATTCTCCTTCTCTGTGCTTACTTTCTCCTTCTTTGTCTCTCTATCAATCTCTCTTAATCGTGTTTATTGTTTCCTCTCTCTCTCTCTCCCCCTCTCTCTCTCTCGCTCTCTCTCTCTCTCCTTCAGCTGAGATCCAGCTTTCTGGCCTTGAGAAGCATAGACTGAACACATCACGCACACACTCAAATGTGTACAAACACACACACACTCACTCACACGCACTCAAATGCGTACAAACACACACACACACTCACTCACACGCACTCAAATGTGTACAAACACACACACACTCACTCACACACACTCAAATGCGTACAAACACACACACACACACACACACAAATGTGCACACACACACATACACACACACACACAAACACTTACACTCACACTCATGCATGCACACGCACATACACACACACACACACACACACGCACACACACGCACATGCACACACACACACACACACACACATACAGCAGGATATCAGCTGGTTGCAGAGGGCTGGGAAATGCAGTTAAACACACAGCTCAGTTTATCTCCAGCCTGTCGGCAGGCTGCTAAGCGGGGACATATGGGGAAGCGAGTGTTAGACTCAGGACACCGCGTCACTCCCTCTCTCCCCTCCATCCACCTCCACAACTTCCTCTTTACTGGCAAGCTACACATGTTCTTCTGCTGTCACTGCTGCGTCCAACCTGGTTAATAATTACCCCTCGCTCGCTGGATCGGTGCTTATGAAACAGTGCTTTTTCCTCATGGCTTTCCTCAGTCATCAGACCTTTTACTCTTCACTGTGGCTTCACGATAAAACATGAGAGGAACAACGGGGAAAACAAAAAACAAAAAATAAACCAGCTGGGCAATTTAGAAACAGCAAATATATGCACAGCCAAAGTACCATGCTGGCATGTCTCATCCAGAAACTACTCAGATAACTTCCCAGCATGCACAGTGTTGCATATAAAAATACTGGACAGGCCGGGTTGCCTGTAATTATGGCTGAGTCAGTTAAGTTTGGACAGGGAGAAGTATCGTTGTTGGGGTGTGTTTCCCACAAGATCCAGTGACTAAGAAAGAACTCCTGGTTCTCCTTAGTGAGAGAACAAATAGTACCAACAACAAGCTTCAAACACATCTTGTTTAAATGTTGTTTTTATTGATTTTAATTCATACTTTCATTACGGCTTTGAATTGTAGGGAAAGAACAAGGACAACAGTCATTGTGTGCATTTAGATAATTTATGTGGGGTATAAATGGCCACTCGTATAATTCTGTTGTACACTCATTACTCATAGTTTCCCATGAGGATTGAAGCATGCACAAGCCAACTGGCAGTGCTGTTATTACTATATCCTCAAGCACGCAGTGAAGGGAACCTTGGGGAGTTTTGATTGGGTTCTCTGGTCACATGGGCAACGACCCATTATGACATCACAGTGATCCAGAGCGAACGTTCACAGAATTCCGCTGCATAAATGTACACGCACATAATGCACAAAGAAAAAAAGCTGTTGGGAATTCTGTAGAACTTTTCTTCTCGGTTATTTCCCGTCTGTGTTCCATCTCCCCTCGCCATGCTGATTGGACAAGGCAGTTGGGGGTGGGGTCAGGCGTTCTCAGCGGAGGAAAAGGACTCCTTGCCCCTTCCAAACAAAACAAAGCCATTAGCAACTGATCAGAGCCCTCAGACCAAGGCTGCAAGCTCATAGGCTTTTTTCCAGTCCCTGAAGACCAGGGTCAGGCTTGGGACAGACCTGAGACAGGCCCAGACATACTTACCCAGAGGGCGGGGCTTATAGACCTGTACAGCTCAGTCCAGCTCTGCAGGTTGGGCCATGATACCGTGGGTAGCTGTTTAATTTAAAAGGAATTACCCATGATGCACTGCAGTCCCCATAGGGGGGAATGAATAACGGGGTTGTTACCAAGGAGCACAGCTGGTGCCTGGTCTATCCGGCTCTGACCGATGCCCCAAGCACAGCCCCCCGGCCACACCCACAACTTGGAGAAATGGGGACAGACTCTTAATAAAGTGAGTGCAAGCTCTGAAATAATCAGGTACCTGCCCCCCCTCTCCTCAGAGACCTGGGCCCTGACCGTGACTCTCAGACGCAGACAGAAAGGTCAGCGTCTGTTACAGCAGAGTCTGCTCTCTGCTCTGCCTATCTGGACTGAGGATTTTTTTCCTGCTGCTATTGTGTATGGATTGAATGATATCGAATTGCTGTTTGAATTCAGAGAGAGAGACTGAGAGAGGAACAGCACTGTTGTTTTTTTAAATGTTGCTTTTTATTTTTATTCATACTTTCATTATTGCTTGGATTGTGAGAAATTAATAGATAGATAGAGAGAGAGAGAGAGAGAGAGAGAGAGGGGGGAGCAAAAAGAACTTCACTAAAATAGTGTAAAGTGTATCACTCACACACATGCAGGCACACACATACATGCACACGCACACACACACATGCACACACACACACGCAGGCACACACACACACGCAGGCACACACACACATGCACACGCACCATTGCAATATTTCACCTCCACCCTTTGCTTCAGAGCCATTGAAATAGTCTCTCTGTCTGCAAATTTTGATTCTACCAAACAGGAAATGGCAGAAATTTTTGTGTCTGAACAGACCCAGGATGTTTAATATTAGGTTTTGTGCTTTTGATTCATCCTTCAAAGCGCATTTATTAAAAACTAAGGACAGGAAGGTAAACTGTATGGTTGCAAGTACATCTTCATGTAAAGTATATTATGAGAGACAGAGAAAAACAGGCAATAGCTGAGCACATGTGATACATGACAACACAATTTCATGCTAATCATTATTCCTTTTGAGGAATTAACTCGAGAGTCAGAACTCTGGCTGTGTGTCCATTCATGTCGATGGTATTCAGAATATTAACCCTTCGATGAGTAGGTTTTTTTGAAAAGTGTTCTTTTCAATTACCAGTAGTGATGGTTACATCAGTGTTAGAATATTTAGTTTAGAACATTCTAATCACATATTTGTGATCTCGCACATCTAACCTTAAAGGGTTAAAGATAATGGAATAAAGGAGATTCAAGAACAAATTTCCTGTTAGTTTGCCACTTGGTTCCAGAAAGGTAGTTGCTATTTCCAGATGGATCCAAACCCAAGATGCACCCCCACCTCCTCTTAGCTTTATAGAACTATCTTGGTCCTGTCATGCCCCCCCCACCCTTTCTGTCCTTATGACCCACCCACTCCCCTCCACACCCAAAATAAGGTCTCATTCATTCTCTCCGGCAGTGCCCCTCCCACATTAACCCCAGACAACACCTTCCCAGCAGCACAGAGTACAGACCTATAAATGACACCTGGGTCTAAGCCAGACTGGACTGTATATGGTGCTCGTAAAGTCTGAAGCACTGAGAGTAACTCATAAACCACAGTGTAACCCCCCCCCACCCCCATCTGCTCCATAGGGCCTAAAGATTAGGAGGAGAGAATTCAGAAACACAACTGAGTACATTGTTCAGGATAGTTATACATAGAATGTACAATGTTTTTTGTTTACTGTATATAAATGTTTAATTTTTTATTGTGATGTGTGTGTGTGAGTATGTGTTTGTGTATGTGTGTGTGTTTGTGCGTGTCTGTGTACACATGCTTGTGAGTGTCTGTGTGTGTGTGTGTGTGTATGTGTGTTTAGGGACCAGGTCCTGACCCTTGTAAACTGGAAATGGAGATCTTCCTGTTTAAATACAGGCCAGAACTAATTTCAAGGAGCCGCAGGAGAGAAGTGTTTAACAGCCTGTCAGCGGGTCATCAGCCAGAGACCAGACCCAGTCAGACACGGTCACCAAGGGTTACCAGGACAGACAAAAAATTAGTCTGAGCAGTCTGGACATAGATATGAGTGACTAGATCAGTGACAGACTGATCAGACATTGCAAGCCGGTTGGGTTCATTATTTAACATCTGATAAGACATTCTGGGTAGAGCAAGACAACTGTTTCTGCATCCGTCTGTGTGTTCTCCAAGAAAACCTGGTGGAAAAGGACAACGACTTTGCAAATTCTGCCGAATATCAGGTCTAGTCGTTGTAGGGAGAAACGTGCTGGCTTCGGCAATTTGAACCAATCATGTCTTAAGTGAGTTTACTGTGGATGCAATGCTCATATATTATCCTTGTTACAAAACAACAAAACAATCTTCTATTGTTTCCACATCTCCACCCCTTTGGGACTATTTCTCTCATTGAATAATGATGATTAATATATCTCTTGTTCCAAGGAACTGATTTCCAGTAATTGCCATTTTGGAAGACTGCATAGGAAATCACCCACAGCATCGAAGGCAGCAAAAACATGGGCAAAGGATTCTGGGTAATACACGGACAAACACAGAGTTTTTAAACGATCCGTTTCCGACAAAACTCACGCCAGACATTTCAAGAGCTTTACGGCTTTTGCTCTCCGAGAGGCTGGAGAATGGTTGCTTAACACAACAGGATGGACGCTGAGTAACTGGTGATAACACGCCATGATCAGAGAAAAACAGATTTCAAAATAGATCCAAAAGGAGTTACGGAAAAGATCATCTTCTTCCTCGTCTGGCATTGTGCAGTCGCATTCCACATTGTCACAGGGACCGCCTGAAGTGATGACATCTACACTTCTCCCGCCAAACTAACGATGACTGTACTGTGGGACAGTACGACGTACTCCCGACTGTAACAACAGACTTCCCCCAAATCATTTCGGTAAAGACGGCGCTATTCATTCGCCGACCCTCCGACCTCCCCCGTCGCTGACGACTGAGGGTCTCGCCAGATTTCAGAAGGCGGTGGGAGTCCAAAACAAATACATCAATCAGCGACATGCTCACAAAAGGCGACGAAAACCTTTGTTTTGACGAAAAAGCCATTTGCTTTGTTAGCAGACCGACGCCGGAGCATTATTGAACGTGCAAGAACGTGTCGGTACGGGGCTGAATCTGACGACACAAATACGCAGCTGTCAGTTCTTGATCTGAACGAGAGGGCGAGCCACACACTCCTAGCCCTGTACAGGCCACCACATTGAACCCGCCATAAATGTTTGAGAGAGTGTCATCACGCTGCAGTGCTTTCAGGCTCAGCATGCTCCATCTGTGTCCCGCTCTTCTATTACTGTTGTTCTCAGGAAGCTTGCACACAAAATGGCTGTTACCGCCAGTCATTTTGCTGGTGCAGATGAGAGGCCACAAATCCAATAAATTTATATTACATTACATAACATCTGTTGGGCTTATTTCAGCATTAGGGATGTAAACTGTATGTGTTTATGGCAAATATCATTTTCAGATGTGGTATGGTGGTGCTTTATAATGCTTCTTTTCATATTTTTATGCTATAGACAATGGTTCTGGAAAATTCTTGGACTCATTGTGCGTCCAGTCTGTGTGTGCAGGAGTTTAGACTTTTACTCTACCTTTGCACTTTGATGTTCAGAAACAGGAGTTGTACGGGCTGTGAAAATTGTGATGATGGGATGTGGATATTTTCAAAATGGTTTCTCTTTTTTTTTTTTTATTCATTAAGCATTATTTTAAGACATGTAACACTTTAGAAACTCCCTGGAGATTATTGATGATTTAAAAAGAAATCTACTTAATATTTAGAACAAAACTATATCTTCATATAGTCATATGTAGTTGACCTTGGTCAAGTCGATATTGGCCGATTTCAGTTCTGAAAGCATTGCAAAGCATTTGCATAAATGTCATATCATTTTTATACAATTCTTAATGGACAAATCTGATTTGATAATGATAGAGTCAATCAATTATCAAAACGGACATGGGAATATTATATATTAAATAAATAAATTACTCTCTGACCTAGCCTATGCTTACTGTATGAACTGGACTTAATATGTTAATGGCTAAGAATAACTGTTACATAATGAGTATTCGACCTTATCGGACCTGTGTTTTGTAGTTGTAACATAATGTAAAAAATAAAAAGGAGCACTGTGTTTTCAGTGTAATGCTGGGGCCCAGATGTGACAGTACTGCTCCAGTCGATCAGGGGAAACTGCTTTTATTTCTTACTCACTGTTTCTGTGTTAACTCAACTGCTCCTGGTGGAAGCAGTCAAGTGTCAGAGCTCAGTGTATTTTTCTTCATCTTCGTCCCTCCTCCTCCTCCTCCTCCTCCTCATGTCCCGGAAGTGCTGGCACGTGCAGAGCAGCAGCCTGTCTTCAACACCATCGCCACATATCAGCTCAGTCTCTGGAATCTGTTTGCCCTCTCTCCCTCCCTCTCTTCCCTCCATCTCTCTCCCTCTGTTCCCTCCCTTTTCCTCTCTCCCACCCTCAGTCTCTCTCTTTTTTTTCTTCTTCTGTATTTCTCTCCCTCCCTCTATTCCTCAATCTTTCTCCCTCTCACTCCAGGGTCCTCCCTTTCCCTCTCTCTATCGCTCTCTTTTTCTCACTCCTTCTCTCCCCTCTCCCTCTTCCTGCTCTCTCTTTTGTCTCTTATCTCTCCCTCTCTTTCTCTAATCACCTCTCCTGCTTAATTTTTTCTCACTCTCTATTCTCTGCTCTCTCCATCACCACTCCTCTTCCATCCTGTCTGCCCTGCCCCCCCCCCCTCCATTTTAATGGAAAGCATCTCATAGCTTTTCTCACTCTGTGAGGACTCAAAAACCAGCATCCAAAACCATGGAAATGTGATCTTATCAGAACCCAGCCCTGTCTCAGGTCCTGGGCCCTATGCCGACTCATAAATTATCTGGAGGAGTAAATGATCACCAATGGGGCAGAAAGAGAAGTAGGCGGGGCCTGTTTAAGGGAAAATCTTTTTCTTTCAAACTACGTCAAATAACAGGCTTCCAAACGCGAAACATTTACACATAGCCCTTTATAAATACCATATGGACAGGCCTTATGAATTATGGGGTAGAGCGAGAGAGAGAGAGAGAGAGAGAGAGCGAGGGTGAGGGAGAAGAGAGAGGGAGGAGACAGGCAATCAGAGCCAGGGAAGGAGAGAGAGATAAGAATGTCAGTTCTGCTTAACATCTCTCCTCTGCAGTTTCATCACCCTGCACTCTGTGAGTTTGTTATGAGGGTGGGGGTGGGGGAGTTTGGGAGAGGTCAGAGGGAGAGTCCACACAGGGAGTCCCTTTGTGAAAGAAACACATCCTAAAGAATTAAAGAAAACAACTTCTAACTGGGTCTGTCTGTGTTTGTGTGTTTCTAGGCCAGGGGAATGTGAGTGTGTTTGCGTGTGTGTGTGTGTGTGTGTCTGTAGCAAGTGTGTGCACGTGTGTGTGTGTGTGTGTGTGCGTGCATGCGTGCACATGTGTGTGTTGTATGTGTGCATGTGTGTGCATGCGTGTGTGTGTGTTCAGATGCTCTGCAAATGCCTGAAAACACTAAATCACAGCAAAAATTCAGCCGATGTGTTTCTTTGGCCTTTCTTTCTTTCCTCTGCTTTCCCTGCAGTTCGCTCTGAATTAAACTCGATTGAGCTTTACAGCCACGACCATAACGCCTGCCAGAGTATCTTACAAAGAAAGAAACAGCACTCCCAGAGGATCACAGTGGGTCTCAACACAGCGTCCAACAACACCAGAACAAAAAAAAAAACAAACAAAAAAACAAGAATATTTATAACATCTTTTACATCTTTTTCACAGGTGAGTGCCCCATCCCAAATACCGGCTCATTAAAGAGATTATCTGTGGTATTTGCTGTCCGATAGAAGAGCCTCGCCTCTTTAATCTCGGACTCACCCCAGGGCCGCACTATCAGCACGGGGATTACGTTTGTTTCCACAGATTAGTGCCTTGGATTGGCGACTCACAACCAGGAGTCAGTTTCAAACGCCTCTCCTGGGTGTCAAAACAAGATATCCTCCTGAGGCCTAGCCGTGTACATTTTTTTTTCCGATTCAATTCAATTAAATTCAATTCAATTCAACTTAGTTCAATTCAGTTCAATTGAATATAACTTTATTCATCTCGAATGGGACCATTAAGAAATTTCTATATGTTTTTGAATGTATCTCCTGGGCCATACTACTATGCCACGACAGTGCAAGTACAATGAAAGATAAATAAAATATGTTCTTTTTTTTGCTTGGCCTCTGGAGGATATAGCGTGGCTAAAACTTCATAATCACCAAGTTAGCCGGTATATGCGGCTTCAGGTTTCTCTTGCTTCCAAGCTGATGAGAGGAGAAAGAATTTTGAACGCAGTCAAGTTGAAGGGAGAGAAAAAAGAGATTGAATTCCTGTGACAGAGAAGTAAAATCTGTCTGATGAGCTTCCTTTCCCGAGTCCCAGTGCCTTCTGTCAATGTGACAATAATGAGAGGAACAGCATGTTTGGCAGATTCTTCCGACAGGAATATCAGATTCACAAAGACAAACACAGGCCCCCAGATCAGCTCAGAGGGAAACACCGAATTGGGTAAGGAGCTGGATGTATGCTTGTTGCGGAAGTTGGCATGCACCAGGTCACGCATCCACAGTGACGTAACAGCAGATAGAATGAATGTCCATCCATAACGCCTCTTCATGTGCCTCTGAAAATTGAAAGCATAAGGCCTCCCCACCCCTGCCCCCCCCCCCCACACACACACACAAACATATTTACCTACAGTAAACACAGATACAGCACATTATTATTATTATGATGATGATGATGATGTTGTACGTCGCTCTGGATAAGAGCGTCTGCTAAATGCCTGTAATGTAATGTAATGTAATGATGATTATTATTATTATTATTATGGTTAGTATTATTATATATCCAACCATACATAAATGGAATTATGAAGTTGGCACTGGCCAGTCCTACCTAACGACAGTGGGTTCACCTCTGCAGGTGTGTTTATTGGTGCACTACACAGTGCAATGTCCAGCGTTAATTCAACTCTTAACAGATAACATTGGGTCCCACTCCAGAATGTGGGACCAAATGTTATGTGTTAAAGGGATATTTTACTTTGTTATAACACAAGTAATACTGTGGAGCTTACCCTATTGTATTTATGTAGCGTGAATACTAGCAACATCAGATGTTTTCTGTCAATGGCAACGCTGTTCCTCCCGGTTTTCCAGTTCCCATTCACTCCTATTCATTTTTGCAACCTTGCCAAAATTAATCGGTTTTAAATTAATCGTTTTTTAAAACAGAAACTAACTACGAAGGAAAACAGATTGATAAAAGAGAGAGAGAGAAATTTTACTGTGCACATGCTGTTTAACTCCGGAATCTTCTTTTTGACTTACTCTCACAGCTGCCCCATTGGTCTGCAGCCGTCGGTCAGGGTGATGATGTAATGAGCTGCCCTGGTTTTCACCTGACATCGACACACGAGGATCTGCCGTTCAGAGAGAGATGGAGGGAGAGACAGATAGTGAGAGAGAAATAAGAGATTGGAGGTGCCATCAAATAGGGGCATGGAAGGTGCTGGAGCCTATCCCAGCATGCATTGGGTGAGAGTCAGGAATATACCCTGGACAGGTCGCCAATCTATCGCAGGGTGAGGAAACTAATGGTATTGAACGAGGACACTGATTGGCAGAACACATTTTTGCATTTTTATACTCAGTGAGATGTTCATTGTTAATTGAACTCCAACAGATTATACGAGTGCAACAAGGATGAAA
>NC_049202.1:59382440-59429940 GCF_013347855.1 Anguilla anguilla | reverse complement strand
ACTTGGACTGAATTTATCCAGAGGTTTTCCTTGCTGAGCTGGTCACCCAAGGGCACTTGTAAAGGGGAAGCTAGAAGTCCAGGGTCCCCAACAGGAGAAAGCTTAGATTCATTCAAATTAACGGTCTTGCTTTGAGGAACATAATGTAGAATGCAGAGGGGGTATTTGGTTCAGAGGGTGTATGAACGACCCCCTCAATATGCCTGAAAATCACATGGCAGCTCAATTCCCACACTGTCCCAGGGGGGTGAAGGGGAACAGAGGGTTTTGGGGGTTGGGGGTGGGTGGGACATGATAAATTTCCCACCGAAGTTTCTCTTTCTCTCTTCCTCTCTCACCCCTCCTCCCATCACGAGCCGAGACTCGAGAGCCAGGGGGATTGACTTCCTGCTCTGTCTCCTTGCCCCCCTGTCACTTTTTGTAAGACGACATCACTTCCTGATGCTGTGCAGAAGACGCGCCTTAATACATCCCAGAATAATCGCAGACATTGTCCTGCACCCCTGCCACTGCTTGGCAACCTCTCTCCAAACCCCCCATAAGCACCCTCCATATAACTTATCCACTGGGGGAGTGGGGGGGGGGGGGGGTTGCAGTGGGGGCAAGGAACCTTGGGACAAGCCAAACACCCCCACTAATCTGTCACGACATGTCCCTTTGCATTTATGACTATCCTGACTACAGCCCCAACCCCTGACTACATATCCCATACTGCACACACACAAAAAGATCTGATTAGACCTGAGAATTTCCCAAAAATTAAGTCAAAGGCATGACAAAGGCAGGTATGTTTGCAAGAAAAGGAACTATGAAAGAGAGGGAGAGAGAGATTGAGAATCTTTTTTGTGTATCTTTGTGTTTTCTTAAGTATTGTTCAATGTTACATTCACTGTTTCAACTAATTTACACATGACATGAAATTACACAAGCTAACATACACATATACCACACTCACACACACACACACACTCAAACACACGCACATGCACACATACACACACTCACACACACATACACATGCACAAATTTGCATCCTGTTAATGTTTATTCTATGTTTGTTGTACTCATGCTTTGGCAGTGTGTATCTATGAACGTCATGCCAATGAAGCTCATTTGAATTTGAGTGAAGTTGCTCTCTGTATCTCTGGTTTCTGGTTGTTGCTGTACTGAAGGGGCTGTAAAACAAGCAGCACAGCTCAGCTCAGGAGGAAACCTCATCACCAGCACAGCTTCAAAAAGAGAGAAAAGAGTGAGAGAGAGAGAGCGAGAGATGGGCAGAGGGAGAGAGAGACGAGGGAGAGAGTGGGGAGAGGGAGAGAGAAAAAGGAAAAAAGAACAAGAGAGAGACAGTGAGAGGGGGGAAAGGGAGAGAGAGAGGAGGCAGAGAGGGAGAGAGGGAAAGAAGGAAAAGAACAAGAGAGAGACAGCGAGAGACAGGGAGAGAGAGAGAAAGGAGGAAAAGATAGAGAGAAGGAGGAGGGGGGGAGAGGAACCAAATACCAGAGAGAAGCGTGCTTGGAGCCAGGAGGGAAGCTGAGGCAGAGAGCTGGGGGAACACAAGGCCCTCACGCTGGGGCTGCACTGGGCCAGCCACCCCTACGCTGGGGCTGATAAGAATGTCCTAAAATAAACAAGCCTGCAGCAGAGCAGAGAGAGTGGGGGGGGAGGGAGTGAGAGAGAGAGGAGAGTGAGGGAGAGAGAAAGAGGAGGAGGAGGGAGAGAGAAAGAGAGAGGGGGATAAATAAATAAATATTCTAACTGTAAACTCCCTTATCATTTGGTTGTGAAAATAAATAAATATTTATTTATTTATTTTCACAACCAAATGATAAGGGAGTTTAGAGTAACTGAACACACTCATGCGTGCACATGCACACACCCAGTTACAGAAAGAGAGAGAGAGAGAGAGGGAGTTTACAGGAAAAGTCATTTCAATCTGCATTCAATCTGCCCACCCCCCCCCCCCTCCACCTCCCCCTCTCTGCCATCCAATGAAACCCCCCCCCCGGTGTTTCCTGCAGTGTTTACGTGGCTCTGGCCTGCAGAGGGAGAGAACTGGAGTGATGTGAGAGAGGAGTATACAGGCCAGGAGCAGAGAGAAAGAGGTTGTTCCTGCCGCACAGGAGAGGTCACCGGAAGGTCAAGCCAACCCTGCTTGCCCGTGGGATTCTGCAAAACGCTTTGCCCCCCCCCCCCAATGCCGTTTCCACCGTAACCAGAGAAATCCAGCTCTGTGGGAGAAAGTGCAGAGAGCGAGGCTGTGTTTGCACTCACTTGGCCCATTGCATTGTGGGTCTGGGGCCTGTAGTCATAAATCACAACTCCCCAACCGTGTTCCGTGGTCCTATCTACAGGATAGATCAGCTATCCTGTAGGTTTTCATTTCATTCTTAGTTTGGCACTGATTCTACGGCTCAAGGAGTTCCCTGACTGTTGAATGAGGTGTGCTTTGTTAGGTCTAAAGTGAAAAGCCACAGGATGGCGGATCTCCAGGAACAGGGATGGCCAGCCCTGTCATAAAGCGTCTCAGAGCCAGTCTGTTGATCTATGATCAGATTTCTCCCTGTCATTATCCCAGTCTAACCTTATCGATTATGAGCCAAAAAACGTGTAACTGATCCGAGATCAGCGCTCCACCTCTGAGGCGCTTTGGAATACGAGCCGTGAAATCACGGGATTTAGCCAGTCTCTCGCCCCTCAATTTCGGCTCCCCTCCGCGGGATCGGCCGGCCCCCCTCTTAAGGGGAAGGGCTGCGTTTCATCAGTCGGCCGGACGGCCCGAGAGAGCTCGCACTTTTACATCACAGACTTCAGGCCCCCTCCCCCTCTCCCACGGCTGTCCAAGTAACATTTGCATGTCGATCCAGAAAGCTAGAAAAACGAACGCCTGTGTGACTTCTCCTCACGCCCATTTGTGTATACAGTACCGCTGCCTGTTCCAGAGAGGCCGTCTTTTGCATAAAAAATCCCACCTTCTAAACTTCCTCTACGTTTCAGATCAGCGGGGCCCAAGGGGCGGGGGGCAGGCTCAAAGGTGGTGTGGGCGGAGGAGGGGGGGTTCACAAGGATTCTACCGGGGTTCCTTCTGCAGCTGTTCATTGCTACCATTAATTCAATATCACATAATCATAATTATCATCACAAATTATAGTACACTAGTCGCAGACTTTATCAACAACGTTTTATTAATTTAGGTCAGACTGAGGTATGTGGTCACCAGAAAGTTAATGGATAACAAAAATGCCAGTTCCAGGATGAAATCTTTCTATGACATCATACTTTTCGTCATTATCGGACGACAACCTTGCGACCCATTCCTCTCGCCACTTTCAAATATTTGCTTACTGACGGTGAACACACATTAGGGGTGGAGGGACTTCCCAGACCTCTCTTTGAAGAAAGTATCAAACAACGCTTTGATGGAAAATTGAAAACATCAGACACAAGGCTGTGACATTTGAAGATTCATTGTTCAGAGGTCATATGTATTATCATCCTGAAATGTGCACGACAAGGTGAATGTTTGCAAGGAAGCCATTTTGCCCCCGAAGTTAAAGATTTCAAAATGAAGGTTTCATTTTGTTTACCAAAGATTTAATTGATTTAATGATTTAATTAAGAGGGATGCAACAATGACAATGGGAGCCATACAGTGGTTTTGCAAATGTTCATGGATAATCTAATGCTTGTGTTTGTTCGTGAACCTTAGCAAACATCAACAAACATTAGCTAACATTAGCAAACATCAGCAAGCATTAGTGAATGTCAGCAAACACCAGCAAGCATTAGCAAATGTTAGCAAACACTAGCAAACATTAGCAAATGTTAGCAAGCATCAGCTAATATAAGGTGATATTAGCTTGAGTTAGCTAACGTGCAGAGGGAGCGGTATCCGACCAGAACACTACCCCCGCAGAGCTTCGAACCCAGGCCTAGAGCCTGAGGCCAAACACAACCCTGCAAAGACATGTGGAAAGAGCCCCTTCCACCTTGGGCAGTGTAAGGTAACAAGGAAGGGGGGGGGGGTGCATGATTCAGTCTAGCTGTGGCGCTAATGTAGTCGATGGGGTGGGGGGGGTTGAAAAGTTCAGGGTTGTTAATAAAAACGCAACCACAGAGATAGCGTCACGCTTACTCTCTCTCTGTCTCACTCTCTCTAGAGGGGGTGTGTTCTCAGCTTCATCCTGTCTGTGATAAAACAGGGAAAAATAGTTTCAGCTCTCCAGGAATGAATGGAGGGAATAAGAGAGAGAAAGAGGCAGAGAGAGAGAGAGAGAGAGAGAGAGAGAGTTTGAGCACACCTTTATTATAACATTACAACAAAAAAACAAAAGGCACAAAAACCATCAACCCCTACACATTACAAGACAGGAAAAAAGTTTGTTTGATTTCATTTTCTCCGATGTCTTTGTACTCCACACAGCTAAGGAGGGTGTACAGATGAGCTTCCCTGCAGGTCACTGCTGTGGGCATCTGGTCCCCCGCAGATCATGCGTGTAATCATCTGTCTGATCTCTCTGTGTTCAGTAATATCTTACACATGTTCTCAAGTCTGCATGTGAGTGTGTGTGTGTGCATTTGTATGTGTGCGTGCATGTTCATAAATGTGTGTGTGTGTATGTGCATCCCTGTGTGTGCATGTGTGTATGTGTGCTTGCATATGTGTGTGTATGTATGCGTATGTGCATATTTCTGTATTTGTGTGCATGTGCATACATGTGTATGTGTCCAGTGTGTGCATATGTGTCTGTGTGTATGTCCAAAGATGCGCATGTATATGTGCATGTGTGTAGTGTTTGCATGTGCATATTTCTGTGTATATAGTATATATATCTATACATACCTATGCAATGACAAACAGTTCTACAAGTAATAAATGATGACTATCTTTGGGAGAGCAGTCAAAATCTGAAGAGTCAAAGATTTTATAAAAAGCCAACTATAAAAAAAAACATTGAGAATACTCAATATTTCAAGGCAACTTGCTTCATTAAATGTTCTAGTTTTGAGCTTAACTTAAATTTTTAAGTTGTTATGCCAACAAAAATTCAACAGTTGTTTTGTTCAGAAAACTTACATTTAATTGATGTAAAAACATAAAATTGAAACATTTTCAGAACTAATGAATGTTAGTTGGCATAACTTCACCTCAAAATTTAAAAATCTCAGTTAAGCTCAAAACTAAAACATTTAGTGAAGCACGCAAGTTGCCTTGAAATGTTGAGTATTCTGAACTTAAAAAAAAATTATTATTTTTTATTTTTATTTTTTACAGCAAATGCAGTTGAGGCCAATTTTTTCTCAGAATTATGCTCGGTCTCAATCCACTTTGCGGTTCATTCTTGCAAATTTCACCCTGGGGGTGTGACTTCTGGGACCTGGATCTTAACAGTGCAGGCAACAGAAGCATCAACAGAAGAAGGGAAGCGAGGTGAAGCAGATGAAGTACATTACAACCGGATTTACCCGGACCTGTCTGGAGGGAACAAGCAACTCTGGGGGCTCTGATTACCCATAAGTCATTGCAAAGCTATTTTTCTGCGATGATTAATTTAATACTTTTCCATGGTCTAGGAGGAGGGGGAGAGTTTTGGGAATTGAGACTGTCTGCTATTTTCATTGGAATAAGTGCACTGTTATTAAGCGCAATGATTAATACTCAATAAAGCAGTTAATATAGTATACACTGCAGTGTTGTTGTTTTATCATTCTTTTACTTTCATTATTATTATAATTATTATTATTATCATAGTTGATGTTATATTTTTATGTTTGTTATTAGTCATTTATTAAGCATTTTTAACACTGCTACACTTCAGATAAAACACATAAAGCAATAGCATTTTGAAGCAGTTTAAAAATGGGTCAGGCAGTTTTTGCTTGGTGCATAGTTGCGTCAATGTTGTTGTGCATCCATTGGTTTAGTGACAGTACCTGTTTGGCAGCGGCTTTCGTGCGGTGTGATGAGTCAGGTTTTCAGACACATTGTAAAACCAGTCCTGGGTCTGTCTTTAAAGCACGCTCCTGGGGTGAGGCGGACGGCACCGCAACGTGTCACGTGACCTCGCCTCGCCCGCTGCCGCTCACGAGATGTTTGCAGAAGAATCTAACACAGAAGTTGAAGGGAAAGCTGGCAATCTGTGCTATTGGAAGCATTCCGAAGTATCAAAGACGCACTGATGACAATGAGAGACTAAATAGCATATTTCATATTTAATATTTTTTTCAGGAACTTGTGCCACCGTTTGAGGGTTTTCTCCCCACTTGGAGTTTTTATTTTATTTTTTATTTTTACCTCATGTGCTTGCTATTTGGGGTTTCAGGCCTGGTGTTTGCTCTGTTTGTTCATTTTGCTCTGTTTCTTGCCTGATACTCTGTAAGGCGTCTTTGTGACAGCATACAAAAAGCGCTATAGAAATAAAATTGAATTGAACAGAAAAGAAGCTCACGTTCACAAAAAAAAAAAAAATGACACAAATCGAAAGAACACACATTATAGCACTTTACACATTTGAGACAGAAATGTAACCTTTACATAAATATTCTGCCGTTGTGCTGAGCCCCTACAACAATGCACTTCCTTTGAATTTCTTCATTGAAGTATTCAGCCACGTAACTTTTTCATTTTTCTTTTTCGTAATCATTTTGAAAAAGGCACTGGAAATTACCAAGGATACCAACGCCAGCTAAGCAACAAAAAACTTAAATGTAAAACATTGTAACCGGTGACTGTCTATGCCAGTGTGCTAGAATATCAAAAATGCAAAATACTCGCATGCACTGATGTTAAAATTTACATTATATTTTTTTAACTGTAAAGCAGCAGCATTGCAGAATACGCGAACGGTTCCCTACATAGGTTTATTTCCCTAACAGAATACTCGTCCTGCCTGTGTTCTGTCAACTGTCCAATTTGTGTTCAGATATCACAGTTTCTCATGCAAATTTCAAACAAGCGGGCTAGTGGGGTAACTCTGTACACCCAGAGAGAGTAAAGTATTGCTGAATTAGGAAAGGGAAAAAAAAATCCTGTAACCTGTGACACTGTGCGCCGACTTCATTTTGGAAGGCAAGGTGAATTCTGACCAATCACCGGTCAGGAAGGTGGCGTATGGAAGGCTTTCGTTCGCTCCTTTGCTAGGCTCGCCCCTCCTATTCTCGACTAAAAGTGCTCGGGCTCCCGTACTGCAATAAAGCGCTATTG
The DNA here is from genome assembly GCF_013347855.1 of Anguilla anguilla. Taxonomy (NCBI): domain Eukaryota; kingdom Metazoa; phylum Chordata; class Actinopteri; order Anguilliformes; family Anguillidae; genus Anguilla; species Anguilla anguilla. The sequence continues at coordinate 59,422,736 of NC_049202.1, read as the reverse complement.
TCTCCAGTCCGGACGCGCTTGCTTGCCATCGGAACCAAGCACATTCCACATACATGAAGACTTGTAACCCCCCCCACTGCGAGAGACCAAGCGCTGTTGTGAAGGGAAGCCACACATGCAGAGAGCTTTGGAAGTGCTGAGACTGAAGAAGGATTTTCAACAGTTTTGTTCTTTCTGACCATCGGTCTTGTCCCGTGGATAGGAGATCAAATTGAGCTAACTTGTGGTAACACAGAATTACGATCTCTTCGTTACGCCAACTGGTGAGTTTAAAACATACTATTTTAATAAGCTACCCTTAATGTTATGCACAATATGCAGTCTATACAACATTGTCATTGCTTGTGGGAGTATCCCAGATTTCACATATTTAAACTGTTCCTAGTTGTTGAAACTATCCGAAACACATGCTGAGATGCACGTATGTGCAAAATCGAAGCAGCTGGAACCAAACATAAAACCACAGCGAGTTAAGAGGAAGCGGTGCCGGACCAAGTTGTATCGTTGCTGCATTTTGCGCATCATGTCAGATTGTGCAGCATAAATAGTTATTGCTCTCGTGTGAACCTATGATCATATAAAAAAGGGTCTCGGTAGTTATTCAATTCACGCATTTTACCACCGCAGGAAAACGTTTTAAGGGACTGTTCGCTGAAGCTTTGTATTGCGTTCGTTTCTTTTTTCAGCTGTAGTCTATTGAGGCATACATCCGAGTTTTCGCCCGCCTGCAGTGGAACGTGTCTAAAGACCGTGAGTGTGACATGAGCGCGTGTGTAATGTTCTGCAGCTAGACCGCCTGGCTTCCCCCCTGTACGAGCGTTGGTCGAACTGGACGGAACTGCCAGCACAACACTTCGCCTACCTTGCTTTGACGACCCAGCAACTCGATCAACTCCATCAAATTCTCATTTCGCCAGTAGCCTATGTATTGTTGCGCATATGACATGTTATTGTTCTAAAGAAAATGTACACCACATTTTGCGGCACACACGGGACACTTTTCCGTTCAAGAGGTTCTTACAACATGGTTCTTTTACGTGGCACCTACCGAAAACGCAGGTGTGAGGATTTGATATTTTATTAATGACAATAAAGTGGTCAATGATAAAATATCACAATTTCTCTGGTGGGGCAAACGTCGATTTAAGAGAGGTGTCCACTGATTCATTTTAGATGCAGGCCATGCAGGTTCAAATCGGGAAGATACGCCCCAACGGATAGACAACCCATTAAAATAATTTTCTTTACTTTTTATTTTCGTCTTCAATGCACATTACAATGTCTATTGTTAATTCAACTCTTAACAGATAATATTTGGTCCTGCTCTGGAATGTGAGACCAAATGTTATCTGTTAAGAGTTGAATTAACACTGTTAGAGTTGAATTAAGACATTGACACATTTTACTGGGTAGGGTACGCGTCTCATCGCGCGCTCGGGCATCAATGTGTAAAGTTGGGAGGCAAAAATGTTTAATCACGCTAAACATGCTCAAGTTTATTTTCTTTTTTAAAAATCTGTTATTGCTTTTTTAAAGATTTGTGAGTGCGACTAAAAATACACGGACAACACGGTTTTTTAAATATTTTTTAAGTAAAGTGTTTTTGCGGTTTAATAGAAGGAAGTTTTACTGAAGTTCATTTTGTACTGTTTGAGATTAGAAGCCTGAGTTTAAGCTTTTGAGGCGGACAATCTAGTGGAGAAACGACAGTGCTGTTTCTCGTGTATTAAACAAAAATATCTAGGCTATATGAAGAAACAAATCAAACGAAACGTGGTAGAACAGGTTAGCTCACCGAATAAACAATGCGCTTGAAGTGATCCCTGAACTTTTCCGAGTGCGGTGCCTCTTTTTAAGTAACATTAATTGCATCACAATCTGTGGGTAAATTCTCCAGGCTCTTTTGCCCGCGGCTTGCACGGCACTATTTCCTCAGATAACTTCGCCATTGAACACCGATTGATTGTGATTGTGGCACAGTAAACTTGTTGCGCCTCTTCTGAGCTTGACTGTCTTACCTCCACTGCCTTGGAACTTCCGGGACTTCAGCCTGTCGCTGAATTTCGAAATATTGTCTTGCTAAAGTACAGGATGTGTTATCAATGGGCTATTTGTGTAAATGAAACAGGGATACAGTCTGCTCAGAAATAATGCAGATTTTTCACCCACCCCAACCCCAAAGTTAAATGACCCATGACCACAGTTTACCACGCGGAAAGCTGGAATTAGATAATGACCGGCCATTTGATATTTTAGCATCAGCAGCCCTCTCAATGACCTTGAAGACAATGTTCTTTAAAATTTGTCTTCGGTAGCCTACATTGGACTGCCCGAGAGCACAGTGCCCGCTCAAGATTATATTTTAGAGCTCAGCGCCTCTGTAATAATCTTCAAAATGAACGTGGGGGCTTCTTTTTTTATTTTGCTGTATGTGTGTGTGTGTTTAAATGTATTTATTTTTACTCCCATGCATTTAGTTTAAGCAAAACGGAAAGGACTCGATTTCAAAGTGTAAAGCGCAACGGAAGCCGCACGCGCACACCGCCCTGCTCACTCCACACACAGATACGCGCCAGGTAAACTCGGTAATCGAGGCATATCCTCGATCAAGATTGTCAGCATGCCAGAGGAAAGGTCTTCAAAGCCGTAAAGTCGATTGTTGTGCGTGACTCTTAATTCTTAAGCAAGGGCTTCTGTACACACTCTGAAATTGATTATACTCGGCTAACTTTAGGCTTCCGCTAGCCAAGTGTAAACACTAAACTCCACACAATTTATGGGCGATACAACTTTGTCTCTGTTTGCCCTCTGTTGCCAGGAAATAACATCCCGAAAGGCTGTAGTCATACTTTACTCATACTTATTTTCCACTTGTGCAACGAAACATTTGGACGACACATTTGTTGAATGAACATCAAAATCCACCATTGGTCACAGACATTTGAAACCGTAAATCACAAAATTTTAAACAGTGCTTAACCATGAACATTGCAGTGAATCAGTGGCCAAACATTCATATAAGCTCTGTTACAGTTGAAATAACACTGATGACTTCACTCTGAACGAATATGGATATTTTTTACTTGGATTTAGGAACGCTTGCTGTAGTTAGCGCTGTTGCTTTGCGCGAAGAAGGTTCTGTGTTCTAGTCTTTGTGGGGAGTTTTCGTGTTTTCCCTGTGTTTGCCTGGGAACACTGAAAAGACCAGTGCTCTGGTAACACTGGGAAACAGGCAGACAGGGTATCCTGCGGAGAGGAGGGTAAAATTGTTCTCTGTCAATATTTGGGTTTCGGGGAAGAAGAAGAAAAATCTACTTTAGTTTGCGCTGTAAACCTGGCATACAACCCCCCCCCCACCCCACCCCACCCCACCCTCCATAACAAGCCAGCTTGGGGGGGGGGGGGGGGGGGGGGGTGCAGGAGCGTATTCTTTCAGGGGAAGTAAAGAGGGATCTCCAGTAGAAAACAGGACGTGCACAGATGAGAATAGACCAACCGAGAGAGAGACAGAGGTAAACAGAGAGGCAAACATTCCTTACTTGGTGCCTCAGCAATTTAATTACAGATTTGTAAGACCCTGGACTGGGCACACTGGGGTATAGGCTTAACCCCCTCCCTCCAGTTCCTTGGACTTATCTCAGAGGTCAGGTAATAAGTGTTTGGGTCATACCACCATGGAAACTGAATAGGGGAGGCCCCAAAAGTGGTCGCCAGTCAGACAGCTAATAATCTCTTAAAGGTTGTTAATAAGTGTAAGGAGGATCGGGGTGGTGGGCAGAGGTAGGTGATGGGGGTGGGTAAGTTAAAAATCTGTCAGTTGTGTGTGTCTGGGGTTTGAGGAGGAGGCCAGAGGTTGGTAGATATTAAGGGAAGCGCACACACACAATGGATCTCCCTCCATCTCCCTCCAGGTCTGCTGTTTGGTTTTCCTCTCTGGAGGTCAGGGCCAGGGGAGTAGCCCTCATTAAGCGCAATTAGAGAAGGACGGCATGACTTCCTCACAGCACTGAGCCAAATCTGCACTCCCCCATTCCACCTCCCTCATCTCCCATTCCCCATCCACCATCCCTCTGCGGCAGCTCAGTCACCGCCAGGTCTCTCTTATATGAGACATCTCTGTCACCGCCAGGTCTCTCTTATATGGGACATATCTCACTGCCAGGTCTCTTTTATGTGGGATGTCCCTAGCAATCGCCCATTGCTCTTCTGTACCAGTCTAAGTATGGTTAGATTATCCATGGTGTTGCTGTCCGTACTTAAAAAAAAAAAAAAACTTGATCTATTATTTTTTGTTAAGGCTGAAAGCACGTGCCATTTACAGTAGCTTCATGCCAAAGTGCGATTGTGTTACTCTCTCTCCATGCCAAGATGACAAGCTAAGCACAAGATAGCTGTATTCGGATACCCATTGAGTTTATGTTACGTGAGAACAGCATCAAAACCGAGCGACTCTAATGCCTTCATAAGGTTACAAAGTCATTGTGACGGTAATCCGCGAGCAGCCGATGCGTTTCCTCAGGATCCCAAACGCACCACCTGAGGGGCGAAAGGCGTTCTCTTCTCTACGAGACGGCGTTCAGACGCGGCACGCGTCTGTCCCTTTCTCTCTCTTTTCTGGAATTCTTCCCCCCTTCTTCAGAGAGAAGTGGCTGCGGGGCACCGAGCCTCTCTGGGGAGTCGCTCCAATTTCAGCTCTGTCACATGACAGCAATAGCAAGAAAGGGAAATGCTATTTTAGAGTTTGCAGATCTAGGCAGAGGTCTAAGAACTGGTTGCCAAGTTGTTGAAAAGCGTGTGAGGGTGTGTGTCTGGGTTTGAGAGAGAGAGAGGGGGGGAGAGAGAGAGAGAGAGGTGGGGAGAGAGAGAGAGAGAGAGAGAGAGAGAGAGAGAGATGCAGCCCAGGACACTGGGTTGTATGTTAGTTATTTTTACCCACAGCCGTAAGTGCATTGAACTTGAGTATTATTTTAAGCTGCTAAAGACTGAGTCTGTGTGCACTCGTGTGTGTGTGTGTGTGTGTGTGTGTGTTTATGTGTGAAACTGGAGTGGACAACATGCTGCCTCTGAGATCTGAAGCAGGCCAGTGCAGCTGAAAAACCAATCTGCAACTGAGAGTGAGAGAGACTGAGAGAGAGAGAGTGAGATCATCAGCAGTCAAGCTTAGTGGTGGACTTTACAGAGCTTTGGGTGACATTGGAACAATGTATTGCATGAATTCTTGTGTTGAGGGTGTAAACAGCATTAGATTCAGAAAGGTGCAGCGAGCTACATGCTAAGCTACTTTGAATTAGCTGGATAGTTTTTCCAGTTTAAATGAAGTGAGGGTATTTTTTATATGCAGGGAAGGGCTGTATTTCTGTGCAGCTGAGGACTCTAGTCCCTCCTTCTCCCAATTAAGAGATGCTGCCTTCCTAATCCCCCCCAGGGTGCAGGGAGATTAGGGGGTTATAAGTCATGTTGAGGGGTGCGGGTGGGGGTAGAGGGGGATGGTACGGGTGAGACAGACAGCCTTCAGGACGAGAGAGCTGACCACGCAAGAACAGGAACAGGGGGTGTGTGAGACAGTGTGGCGCAATTAGTGTAAGTGTGTGTGCGTTTGTGTGTGAGAGAGAGAGAGTATGTGTGTGTACTGTGAGTATATATATGAATGTGCAGGTGTGTGTGTTTGCGTGTGTGTGAGAGTATGTGTATGTACTGTGAGTGTGTGTATGTGTGCGTGTACCTCTGTGTGTTGGTGTGTGCAATCAATGTTACTATTCAGCCTGTATTTATGTTTCTTACGCCTTTGTCTCCTGAGTTGACGGTCAGGCCGTGCTGTAGGGCAGAGTGCTAAATAAACCCCCCGGCTTCATGGATGAGCCTGTGGGGCACCGTACAGTCAGATGCAGCGCTGCCTGAAGATTCACAGCAAGGGCACAGAGAGGGAGAGAGAGGGAGAGAGAGAGAGCGAGAGGGAGAGAGAGAGAGAGAGAGACAGAGAGAGACAGAGAGAGAGAGAGAGAGGGAGAGAGACAGAGAGAGAGGGAGAGAGACAGGGAGACAGAAAGAGAGACAGAGAGACAGAGAGAGACAGAGAGAGAGATCCTTGGCAAAACCGGAGCACATGTATTCTTTTTTAGCCAGGCAATAAAATAAAATCTCCTAATCTCTCACTGTAATTACCTCCTGCGTGAACTGTAATTAGGAAATTAAGCTCAACCCGCCGTTCAGGGTCCAGAGCTTTGAAAAGAAGAGGGCGACACTACATGAATGCGACCGTGCTCTATGCAAACTGGACCGCTTTCCGGTCCCAGCACTGCAAACAGGCTCATTTCCCATCACAATTAAAGACTCATTTCAGTACAGAATTAGCATACTGGCACATGTAGGCACACGAGAACTACACACAAGATGGGTGTGCTGTGAGCTTCAGTTAGGAGCTGTGTGTGTGTCTGTGTGGTGCGTGTGTTGTGTGAGTGTGTGTGTGTGTGTGTGTGTATGTGTGCGTGTGTGTGCGTGTGTGCATGTGCGGGTGTGTGTGTGTGTGTGCATGTTCGAGTGTGTGAGTGTGAGTCATTGTCAGTGTGCTCTGTAGTTCATCAGCCAGGGCTGTGTTGTCCAGTGAGACATTGACCCTGTGAACTCAACTACAGCAGAGAAACACACACACACACACACACACTTGCCATGGCACTGTTGCTCTGAGTTTGTAGTTTACTCTGATCTATTTCAGTCGCAGTTAAAAATGTCCAGAAAGACAGACGGCAGCAGTTAAGCACACACAGTGTGTTGGTTTTAATTGTTTTAATTTGTTTTAATTTGTTTAAAATGTGAAAGAGTCTGTAATTCTGCCTGTCTGTCTGCCTGTCTGTTTCTCTCACTCCTGCTCTGTGGTTTCTGGGGCCCCTGTTCTTTTTTAATTTAAAAATCTTGTTAACAGAGGGCCGTTCCATCAAAGAGAGGGGAAGGGGGGAAACAGCATGGGACTCCTGTTGCTCCTTTTCAGCCCAAGTGTGGGGAGGCACAGGTGGTGTGCAGTAAAAGTGGATGGGACAGGGCAGGTAGGGGGCGTGGTAGGGGGGTGGCAGGGGGTGGAGCAGCAAGGAGGAGCAGGAGGCGGTGTTTATTGTGTTTTTCTTTGCTGCGATCGTTGTACGCGCATGATTTGGGACAGTAAATATTTACCGTTGGGGGGGTTAAGCTCTGTCTGTGGCAGTGGGTGAGTCAGTCACTGAGGGGGGGGGGGGGGTGACCTCCACCTCGACCTGAGCCTGTTGCCGTGGGATGAGGTTATAAGCACACACAGGCCACCACAGAGGCTAGGCTAACAGCACACAGCCATCACAATATCCGGGAATCTGAGCTACTTTAAATATGATGTCCCTGTGCACTGTGTGTGCGTGTGTGTGTGGGTGTGTTTCTGTCAGCTATATTCATTTTAGTGCCTGCCCTCTGGTGTTACAGGCAGTTGATAGTGATCAGGGTTGTTTGATGTGGGTACTTAGGATCAGTTATGAACATGCTCTGCCAAAAGAATCATTATCATTGCAGTAAGGATGATTTAATGATTCTGAAAAAATAATTTACATAACCTGTATTTACTTCATCTCAAGCCAAGAACATCATAAATTATTACTTTTATTGCCAGAGAACACACACACACACTCACAGTACACACACAGATGCACACCCACACTTGTGCACACACATGCGCGCACACCCATGCACACGTACACATGCTGTAATTACACTGTGATGTCACACAGGCCCCTACACCTGCTTGGGTGATACAGTATCATGTCATCACAGTTGGACTGTCTTTGTGACATCAGTGTCATCACAGTTGCACTGCCTTTTTGACATTACATTATATTTATTTGGCAGACACTTTTATCCAAAGTACAATAAGTGCATAACGTAGGTCATTGGAACAAGTACAAAACACAGGTCCGATAAGGTACAAGGACATCATTATACTTGAACTTGCTTTTTCCAGACAGAAAGCAATTGCATTGTTTCATTTTATTCACATCATCACCTTAATTTGGAAAGCCTTGAAAATTGCAGCAGTCTGAACTACAGCCACCAATGTGCACAACTACATATGCACACTTCCATAACACACGCGCGCGCACGCACGCACGCACGCGCATGCACGCACACACACGCACACGCACACACACACACACACACACGCACACGCACACACACACACACACGCGCACACGCACACGCACGCACACGCACACACACGCACGCGCACGCGCACGCGCACGCGCACGCGCATGCACGCACACACACGCACACGCACACGCACACACACACACGCACACACACACACACACACACTCACTGCTTACCACATTACGTTGCTTTACGCTACACTCCATCACATTGTTTTGGCGTGTGGTCTTATCCCGAGTGACTTGCAATGCCAGAGGATATAAGAGCAATCACCTGAGCAACACTTTGCCTTTCTTCCATTCCCTCCTTTGTTTTCCTTCTGGCCATCCGCTCTCCTCTCTGTCTTTCCTGCCTCCCCCCCCCCCCCCCCCCCCCTCCTCGCTCAAACAGCCTACACTTCCCTTTTTCGTCTCCTTCCGTGTGTGGGATATCTGAAAGACAGCTGTCTGAGGCCCTCTCCAGATTTTCTGCCCGAAGACATTTTCTCCCAGAAACTGAGCAATTCATAAAACGGACTTGAGTTGGGAAAATAAAGAGTTGATTTCCGAGTGAAAAGAAAACACATGCCTGCTTCTCTCTGTCTCTCTCTGTCTTTTTTTTTTGTTGCTCTCACTGTCTCTCTCTCGTTCCATCTTTCCTCTCTCTCTTTCTTTTTTGCTTCTTTTTTTCTTTGTCTCTTTTTCTCTTTCTCAGTGTTCTCACTCTCAATGTTTCCTCGCAAAGGCAAAATTTACTCTGAATACGGATGAACAAGATATGTTTCTTTTTAAATCGGCAGTGTGATCTCAGGAATTTCCATGAGGTTAAAAAGATTAAAGGATATCAAATAAAACAATTGATCCTGGACTGTTACAGAATATGGGTATCAGATAATTTTTAATATCATGAGAAAACAAAGGGCTGTTTGATATAATGCACCTAGTGTGTGTGTGTGTGGGGGGGGGGGGGGGGGGGGGGTGGGACCAAGCCGTTGGGAGAGATATCCAGATCTTATTTTCCTACAGGTGTTCTGTCCACCTGGAAAGCTAACATGGTGTCAGGGATGTGTTGTGAGACGTGTGGATTTCTGTCTTTGCCGGGCACATGGCTGCTGCTCTGGGTGTGTTTACAGTGCTGCCAGAGAGAGAGAGCGAATGCAAAGGGATCTGACTGAGCAAACAGGCCAGGGTCCATATATCTGTCTGCTAATCGCTCACGTGCGTGCGCACACACACGTATGCACACACACACATACACATACACATACACACACACACACATGAACGCACACACCCATACATACACACGTATGCACACACACACACACACACATACACACACACACACATACACACACATAAACATGAACGCACACACCCATACATACACACGTATGCACACACACACACACACACACACACACATACATACACACACACGTATGCACACACACACACATACACATACACACACATAAACATGAACGCACACACCCATACATACACACGTATGCACACACACACACACACACACATGCAAATACACAGACAGGCAGGCGCACGCACACACACACACACACACACACACACAGTATTGAACACACTTCCACTAAATCTTCCACAAAAGCTGTACATTCTCATACTGATGTAACAGTCACTACTGGTAACTGAAAGCAATGGAGTTCCAGAACACACTTATAGTTTTGAAAAAAGAAAAGAAAATCCAAAAAGCCTACTCTTCAAAGGGTTAATGAAGAATCACCCCATCCCCAGCTATCATACCTGCTGACAGAGTTCCCATTGCTAGCCATAACTCCCGAACATGCCAATCTGATGACTTGACAGCCCCTGTAAGACTTTATTTCGGATCTAGATGTTGAAGGGTAAATGACTTAATTCCTGTACACTGGGGCCTGTTTCTTGTTCTCTACGGTGTCGACAGGCCGTGTGGTAGAGTAAGAATGCGGCCATGTGCTTCACATACCCACAGCAGAGCTCATCTGGGTTATTTGACAGCATTCAAATTCATATTGGCCTGTCTAGGTCCGGGTTCAATAAATGTTTATCCCTGAATTTCTTGACTCACAAATAAATGAAAGCACTTGCTTTTTTTTCTTCTACAAAAAAAAAAGCTCCCTCAGTTGCAGAGGTGGGTAACCCGGCTTCAAAGAGTAAAAAGACTGACCATGTATTTTCTCCAGCACCATGCACTAAACCAGCTGATTTTAATTAGCATAACTCTTCCGCATGATAATTATTGTAATCAGCTGGTTTAGTGCATGTTGGTGGAGCAAATACATGGTCAGTCTTTTTACTCTTTGAAACCGGGTTACCCACGTCTGCTCAGTTGTAATTTTGGGGTTTGCTGAAGTCACCAAACTGTGTTAGCGGATAATTTTTTTTTGTTGTTGTATGAATTGTAAGAGAAAGATTTTTCTTTGTGTACCCATACCCATGTGTGCATGCTTGTGTGTGTGTCTAAGTATGCATGTGTGTTTTTGTGTATGGAAATGCATGTGTAAGTATTTGTGTGTGTGTGTGTGTGTTTGTGTGTAAGCATGTATGTATGTATGTGTAAGCACACATGAGCGTGTAAGTATGTGCATCTGAAAGTGTGTGTGTGTGTGTGTGTGTGTGTGTGCGTGAGTGTGTGTGTGTGTGTGTGTGTACATGTATTTCTCAGTATTTTATTCTGCTTAGGGCCCATCCGATCACACAAACGTTTTGTTTTTTTTGAGATGTAACTTGTAAAACAGGAAGGCCGGAACAGACAGGCATTCAGTCTCCGAGGCACACAGACCTGCTCTCGAGGGCTCTGCCTGTACAGAATAACACACCTCTGCCCCACCGCACCTGTTCTGCTCACAGCATTCTCAGCCTGTGTGGGTCCCCCTCCTCTCACGCTCTTTCCTAACCCTTCAATGACAGCCAGGTTTCTCATCCCGCATTTTCATATCCCTGAGAATTACGCTCGTCTTCTCCACTTCTGTGGATAACTCTTTTTATTTAAGCAGCTAATTTATTCTGACTACATCATGCCCAAGCCATTTTATCCTTTTTTGTCCGATAGATCTCTTTCCATCTCTGTCACCATTCATTCTGTCTTTACTCTTACACTGGGCCGGCCAGTGGAGGATGGGCTCCCCCTTTGTGGTCCGGCTCCTCTCCAGATTTATTCCCAGCGGGGATGTCGTACTCGCCAACATTTGAATGTTATTCTTCACGCTGGGGAGATGCTTGCTTTTTGGGGGTTCAGGCCTGGCTTTTTTTTTGCCCATTTTTGTCTTTTGCATTTCCACTGCACAGTGTCTTTGTGACAATGTCTCTGTAAAAAGCGCTATATACAAGTGAACTGAACTGAATTGAATAAATAAAGAGCACCTGCCAATGGATTGTAATGTAATGTAATGTAATGACAGACTAGGGTCACCAGGGATTGTATTCATAAAGGGTTGTGTTTGCCTTCTATGAGAACTCCATTTCCCAAATCAGAACTCAGAACAGGCACAGAGACTGGTTGTGGGAGTGGTTCGCAACACCGCCTCCCCCCCCCCCCCGCAGATTCTTTAATGTCAGAGTCATCATCCGAAAAACAGGCGTGGGTGCAGGCCAGAAGTGTGCAGTTTTTTATGCGTTCACCTTCGCTGTGCTTCTGAATTATAGCTGCCTCCACTCCTTTATGAAAAGTGATTGGTTGAGCTCTCTCTACCTCTGTGACTTTAAGAACAGTGATTGGATGACCTGTCTAGCTCTGTGACTTTAAGAACAGTGATTGGATGACCTGTCTACCTCTGTGACATTACAAAAAGTGACTAGGTGACCTCTATCTACCTCTGTGATTCAGGAGCAATGATTGGATCATGTGTAGTGTGTGTGTGAGCAGTGATTACAGTTTGAGTGTCTGTTCTCGTGAAGCATCTCTCTGCTTTTTCACTTTGTGGCTCTTTATATTTCACACAGAAAAATTCTGCATTTCTGTCATCTTTTTTCCTCTGCGCATGACCACCCCATACATTTCTTGTTGTCTAGAAGAAAAATGTGTGTGTGAGTGTGAATGTGTGTGTGTGTGTCTGTGTGTCTGTATGTGAGTGTGTGTGTGCGTGTCTGTGTGTGTGTCTGTGTGTAAGTGTGTGTGCCTGTATGTGAGTGTGTGTCTGTGTGTGTGTGAGTATGGTTGTGTGTCTGCGTGTGAGTGTGTGCATGTGTGCGCCTGTGTGTGAATGTGTGTCTGTGAGTGTGGTTGTGTGTCTGTGTGTGAGTGTGAGTGTGTGTGTGTGTGCCTGTATGCGTGCGTGTGTGTGTGTGTGTGTGTGTCTGTGTGAATGTGTGTGTGTGTGTGTGTGTGTCTGTGAGTGTGTGTGTGTGTCTGTGTGTGAGTGTGTGTATGTGTGTGTGTGAGTGTGTGAGTGTGTGTGTGCCTATGTGTGACTGTGTGTCTGTGTGTGAGTATGGTTGTGTGTCTGTGTGTGAGTGTGTGCGTGTGTGTGCCTGTGTGTGAGTGTGTGTGTGAGTGTGAGTATGGTTGTGTGTCTGTGTGTGTGTGAGTGAGTGTGTGTGTGTGTGTGCCTGTGTGCGTACGTGTGCGTGTGTGTAAGTGGGATTTGGTCTGTTGTGTTCTGTACAGCTCAGATTTCATCCCTGCTGAAGGGGGGGGGGGGAGATTGGGAACCTGATATGGGAGTACCTGTGTCTGACAGGTCTGTTATCTCATTGTCTGTGACTGGGATACATGACAACAGAAACACAAAGCCATCAGTGACCCCCCCCCCCTTTCGTAAGCATGTCTTCCAGAGCTGGGCAGGTGAATGAACGCTATTCTTGTTGCCTTCTTTTTTTCTATGGGTGCGTCCCAGGTGCTGACAGAACAACATCACCTGTGTGTGCCTCAGTGTGTGTGTGCGTGTGTGTGTGTGTCTATGTGCGTGTGTGTGCATGTGTGCGCATGTGTGTGTGTGTGGCTCTGTGTGCGTGTGTGTGTGTGTGTGTGCCGGTGTGTGTGTGTGTGCCTGCGTGTGCATGTGTGTGTGTGTGTGTGTGCATGTGTGTGTGTCTGTGTGCCTGTGTGTGTGTGTGTGTTTCTGTGTGCGTGTGCGTGTGTGTGCGCACGCCTGTGTTTGTGTACGTGTATGTGTGTGTGTCTGAATAAGTGCGCTCTGCATTTTCTGTCTCTCTCTCCCTCTCTTTCTGTCTGTCCCCCCACCACTGTCTCACCCTGTTCTCCCTTCTGTTCTTCTGTTTTTTTTCGCTCTCTCTTTCATGTGCTCAGAGAGTAAAACACGTTTCACGCTCGACAGATCGACTGCACTTCTGCCGCAGGTAAATAACATGCTTAACGCCTGACCTGTGAGACAACGTGTCCCGACATGCTCGTGCATCCCCACTGCGACATGTTGTTGTGGCTGCATGTCTGCGGTCGCAATACAGTGAGGCTGCAGTCGCAATAGCGCAAAACCAGCATCGGCCTTCCATGGTTCAAAATTGGACACAACTGCTTTGGAGACACAGTGGACCAAATGCATGGAGATGCCTCTAAAGCATAGACTGAACAGGCTTAGGAAAGGCATACACGGACAGGGCTTGAACCCGTGATTTTCGGTTTACAAGACCAACACCTTACCGCTTGGCCACCATGCCTTGTGCCTTTGATGGCTCTGTCAGTTCAAGACAGCAGTGATCATTCAGCAGGGAGGCTCTAATTCCATAACAACAGGCACCATTGAGAATAAACACATATTCTTTAGTCTTTCTGTTTCACAATGCAGATTCACAGTTTAGCTAGACTTGTTACCAGGGCAACAGTGACTTGGACACTGAGGCGGTCCTCCTTTGTAAAACGAGAAGTGAGACTGCTATGCACTGGACATCAATAACAATTTAGAAAAGGGACGGACGGGATTTGAACCCGTAGTCTTCGGTTTACAAGACCGACGCCTTGCCGCTTGGCCACCGCACCCGATGTGTTAGTTCCTGGTGGTTTCGTTTGAATTGACGCACACCAATCATTTAGATGAAATTCTTCAGAAGAAATGTGAACTGTATATGTAGATCTGCCATCCTATAGGTTTTCACCGCAAACCTAGCAAAGCACTGCTTACTCAACAGCTAGAGATCTTGTTGAGATGCTAATTATTAGAGTCAGGTGTGCCAAATCAGGGTTGAAATGAGAACCTACAGGACGGCAGATCTCCACAAACAGGGTTTGGCAGCGCTGCTTTAGGGTGTTTTCTGTCACTTCATAAAGCAAGCACACAATAATAGTTTTTGCTGAACTCCACTGCCGGGAGATGTGTTCTCATCATACTGAGCACGGAATTAGTACAGGTAGGGCACTGACTCTTCATAATGATACTACAGCTGCTCCTTGGTACCTTGAATTGAATTGACTTGAATTGACACTCACCACTTGGTTTGAGGCAAGTCTACTGTAGAGCTGCAGGAGTATTTAGAGCACTGATAAGCTTTCATTTCAACCCTAATTTGGCACACCTGACTCTACTAATTAGCAGCTCAAAAAGATCTCTGGCTGTTGAATCAGATATGCTTTGTTAAGGTTGGAGTGAAAACCTAAAGGATGGTAGATATCCAGGAACAGGGTTGGACTGCTTTTTCCAGCTCCTGTAGGAAAAGGGTTGATTACCACTGATCCAGAGGCACTTTAACATTACTAACTGCAAATACAAGTTGCTGAACATTGAAACGTGAGTGGAAAAGGACAGGCGTGGACAGGTTTGAACCTATAATCTTCGGTTTACGAGACCAACACCTTACCACTGTGCCACCACACCTCCACCAGGTGTGCCAGTGTGTGCACTCGATGCTGTGTATCTGTTGGTGAGGTGTTATATACTGTGTGCACTCCCTGCTGTGTATCTGTTGGTGAGGTGTTATATACTGTGTGCACTCCCTGCTGTGTATCTGTTGGTGAGGTGTTATATACTGTGTGCACTCGATGCTGTGTATCTGCTGGTGAGGTGTTATATACTGTGTGCACTCCCTGCTGTGTATCTGTTGGTGAGGTGTTATATACTGTGTGCACTCCCTGCTGTGTATCTGTTGGTGAGGTGTTATATACTGTGTGCACTCCCTGCTGTGTATCTGTTGGTGAGGTGTTATATACTGTGTGCACTCCCTGCTGTTTATCTGTTGGTGACGTGTTATATACTGTGTGCACTCCCTGCTGTGTGCCACTGGGTATTATTTGTGTCAGGCCACAGGCCTTTCGGCAGCTTAGCACCAGAGATAAGGGGCTCAGAATGCTCACAGCAGAGCGTGTTGAGCCTGCGTCCGAAAAGCCGCTGCACCCCCCCACCAGTTTACTCCCTGTACTGGCTCCCCTAATACCCCCTGGCCCCTGGCCTCCTGCTGAGGGGTAAGGGCTCTGACATTGCGATTGTGAGGCTCTGATCGCCGAAAATTGCTTCGCCCTCCTCCCTCTCATCCTGGCCCGAGTACCTGCCACTTCACTTCTGCTCACATGACTCGTTCCTTTTCTCTCTAATCCCCTCTTTCTCTCTCTGTCCATCTCTCTGGCTCTCTCTCTAGCTCTTTCTGTTTTCTTTTTTCTTCCCCTATTTGAGATCAGTGAAAACAGTCTGCCTTTCATCCATCTTTTTTTACTTCTTGTTGTTTTTTTTTTAAATCTAACTTTTTATTTTGTGGTGGTGCCCCCCCCCCCCCCCCCAAAAGGTTTTCTATTTTCATGGATCATAAACTCCAGTGCCATTACTGCAAAACACAGTGATATTTTATTATAATTGTGTTACTGACACTCCTACATGAACTCACCAAAACACACCAACCCCCCCTCACTCCCCCGGATCCCCTGCCTGTGCAGAATGCTTGAACCGTGAAGGAATGGGGAGAAAAAGGAGGAGAAATCTTCCCCTGATGGAAAATCTCCTGACAGGCAGAGTACACATGGTGGTCCTGACTTGTGAAAACCCCCCCAAGGTGCTGAGACCCCATTTTTCCAAAACGAGACGTTAGCCTGAGGTGAGCACTGCAGTTCTGCAGAACAGGCATGGACGGGGATTGAACCCGTGATCTTCGGTTTACGAGACCGACGCCTTACCACTTGGCCACCACGCCAGCTGTGGGGTGGGGATAGCGACAAAAAATTAAGCAGGAGAAAAGAGTCCTTGTATAAGAGGCCCGAGGCTTGTATAGAGGGTATGCATTGACGTCCCTTTCCCACCGCAATACGCCCCCTCAGTCGGACTGAGTGGCAAAACATGCTGCGAGACATGGCTGCCTTCAGTAGAGGGAGTAAGATCCCTGGACACCCGGGCTGTGTGTTTGATTCCCAGGTGTGACACAGTGCAGTGGCAACCCATGTAGTGCAATGGTGAGGGAAATGGGTTTGTACCTCAGAAGCTATGTGGCTGCTGTTACAGGTCACTGCTGTTGGGTGCTTCATGGAGTCTTCAGCTGATAATTTGGACTGATTGCTTTAAAAACAATTTCCTCCGGATGAGAGGAAATGCCTGAGAGTGTGTGCTGTGTGAGTGCTATTTTTGAAAGACTGTTGACTGCAAAGTTTTTCAACCCCACAGAGGTTTGGTCTAATGTGGGCCCACTAGGTACTGCACCCCCTCATCGAATCCAACCCCATACAATGTAAAACTCTAATAGTGCAGCAAACCTCTCTCTTAGGCAGAGATTTCAAACATCTTCTGGACTTTGTTTCAATTTTAACTCACATACAACTTAAGCCTTCAGCCCTATTTCCAAGGGCTACATTGGCTAAGGATTGAAAGGATATCGGCAAAAAGTGTAGCCCTCCAGGACTGGAGAGGCAGGTGGAGGGCAAGAAAGTGACATGAATGAGTCCAGGTGGTTCTGCGATTTTGGTCCAATCGGCTGACTGGCAGTGCTGGGGGCAGAGCCACATGGTGAGAACCAATCAGAACCGAATTACACTCAGATACACATAGTGTCTGACCCCTTCCCGCGGTTCACGCACTCCTGTCTTTACAAAAATATGCTTTTATACAAAACAATGCTGCGGCCCATGGAGAGGAGGTGAAGTTGGAGATCAAAGAAGGTGAGGGGTGTGTGTGTGTGTGTGTGGGTTGTGGGGGGGCCTGGAAGGGGGCAGAAAGAAAAGTCTGCGGTCTTCTGCCTATTTGCTTTTCTTTCCTTTAATCTTGAAAGTGAGGCATGAGCTTCAGCTCGCTGACACACGTCTCCAGTGAACACCACGCTGGCTTTCCTACTGTGACCTAAGAAGCAGTTCCTTTTGTCCCCTGTAGGGGACATGAGTCTCTGGGCCACATTGATGTTCTGGCAAAGAACAGAAGGACAGCAGCAATTTTACACAAGCTTTCTGTGACTTTGCTTATGGCATGAGTGGTGGTACACATAATAACTGGATGCTTTCAGCGTTAACTGTTTCTATAACTAACAATTTGCATGCAGCAGATGGGATATTTAAACATGTGTTTGACAAAATTTTTACACGGCCCCGATGCTTCCTGCAAAACCTTTGTGTCAGGTGCAATGTCCAAGCGCTAACACGGCAGTCTTGTAAACTGATGCTTAACTATACGCCTTGGTAAAATGTATCTACAAGGTTGCTATTTAATTTGAGCTTTACTTATCACTTAACTCTCTTGACCTATTAGTCTCTGGCCAGAGTGATAATTATTACTGTCATTTATAATTATTGTTACAGCAAGCTATTTAAATGACCTGATTACTGATTCCATGAAGCTACTGGCATGCCTGATTACTGATTACTGATTCTATAAAGCTGGTGGCATGCCTGATTACTGATTACTGATTCCATAAAACTGGTGGCATGCCTGATTACTGATTACTGATTCCATAAAGCTGGTGGCTTACCTGATTACTAATTCCATAAAGCTGGCGGCATACCTGATTACTGATTACAATCAAGACCCATCACCTGCTTTTTTCTCCATGATTGAATGGTGCTCTTGTGTGGCGCAGTGGCCAAGTGGTAAGGCTTTGGTCTCGTAAACCGAAGATCACGAGTTTAATCCCCGTCTGTGCCTTGATAAGTTGTTGAGCCTGTGGTTGTGTTTGATGTCCTTGGTTGGTAGGCCTGCTGATGTTTCTCTTTTAGCTGCTCCATAGAAATAGGAACACACTTTTTGTTTTGCCTCTTGGCTTGGAAGAATAAAAGGGATTAGAGTTGTTTAACATGAGCTCTGTGTGTTGTCATATATCTGTATCATCAAAAGACTGTGCAGTAATGTTTGAAGAAGAAGCTTTCTAAAAATCCTAAAACTTCAGTTTGCAAAATGGAAACGATCATCCACACTACATATTAGAGCGGGCAATTTTGAGAATATGAGGAATAATTGACAAAAGGGGAGAGAAGAAAAAGAAGTGAGAGAAAAAGAGAGTGAAAGGGAGGGGGAGAGTGTCTGAGTCACAGAACAGAGGAAATAACAAAGAAAAAAGTAAATTGCTGACGCGCTGATATCATGCACTGCAGTGGTGTGTCAGAGACAGTCATTCAGCACTGCTGGTGTGACAGATTCAGACTGTAGTACTAGACTGCAGATCAAGTACAAGCAGACACACACATGCATACAGACACACGCACATGCACACACACACACTCACACACGCACACACACATGTGCACACACGCACATGCACGCACACACACTCACATGCACACACGCACACACACACACACACATGCACACACGTGCACACACACACACACACACACACACACACACGCGCAGTGCCTTAACTTCAGTGAAAACAGACCATTGCTGTAAGGCATGGAACCAAGAAGCTGTGAAAAGCCAGAAAAGAATAACATTAAAATACATTCTGAAATGATGAGGTCATAATCGACTGGCTGTTCTTCTTCCCATTGGCCCAGCTGCAGATGCTAAAATAATTGTCTGTCTGCTATGAGACCTTCTGCAATGGCGAAATAAAACTTCAGAACTTCCACCTCACTGTCACATTCCAATGTCATCCCTATTATTACGTGCGTCACTCCCAGGATACAGAGAGAGAGAGAGAGAGAGAGAGAGAGAGAGAGAGAGAGAGAGATAGTCTCTTGCTTTTCAGAAGGCGCAGCAGGTATGGAGAGCTAGGTAGACAGAGGGATAGAATGAGAAAGAGGTAGATGGAGGGAGGGAGTGAGAAAAAAAGCACTGCAGCTGCAGTGAGCTTTCTTTCTTTTCGTTTGGCGGATTGGCGGTCAGCGCTCTGCCCTTGGCAAACACGGAGCCACAATGGCGCCTCGTCCGCGGCCATTGTTCCCCCGTTCTCCAACCGAGCGGCGGTATCGATCGCCCGACACAATGGACCGAGCGAGCGAGCGAGGTGCTCCGACTGCAGAGAGCAGCGGAGGCCGGAGCGGAGCGTTTGATTGGATCACGGCGTTCAACCTCCCAGATAATCGCAATCCCGTAATAACCACATTAAAAGAGAGAAAAAAAACAAGAAGCACTTGAAAAGAAACTCTGCGAATTATTAAAAGACCTGTTCTTTTGTCTGCATTTGGTAACCATCCTTATATCCTGTTGTCATTGGCCACAGTTGGCATGTACCTACACCCAGTACGGCCTTTGTGATTAAAACCGGATTTGTCTCTCTTTGTACGCTACATTTAAACACAGAGGACCGAGAGAGGAGGAAAAGGTTAGCAAAGGTGGCGTATCCATTTCAAAGGGTCTGCTGTGTGTACACAGACCTGTACAACAGAAATTTATTTTCTTCCTTTAGACCACAAATCCCTGAATTCCATTGTAAAACTGGCAGGTTGTCAGAAACCTGTGATATACCCTTCACTGTTCATAGAAACTCTCAGGGCCAATCTGAAACATGCTCTAAAATTGAATAATAAAAAAACTCAGGAAGGGAGCTGTCTCTTTAATAACACCTTTGATATGATATTCACCAGCCCACAGTTTTACATGTGAAATGAAACCAGGATGTACTGCATGGTTCACCTCTGACATTTCTCCTTCTGCTCCCTGTTTGTTGCAGGTTCTTTATCTTTGGAGGGGGTGGTGGGGTTATGCGAGGACGCTGACATCATGAAGCCCTTCCTCCTGCTCCTCCTCTTCCTCCTGCTCTCCGCCCAGGCGCTGACCAGCGACTGCCCCCAGGACTGCTCTTGCCCCGACCGGGACTCCATCTTCTGCTACCAGCGACGCTCCAGCTCCGTGCCCCAGGGGCTCCCGGCCCCCACCAAAAACCTCTACCTCTTCCAGAACGGCATCAGCACCCTGTCCCGGGACGACTTCGCCGGTTTGAGTGGGCTGGAGATGCTGGACCTGAGCCAGAATCTGCTGTCTGAGATTTCGGACCGGGCCTTCGAGCTCCTCTCCTCCCTGCACAACCTGGACCTGTCCTCCAACCTCATCACCCGCGTCCACCGCGACAGCTTCTCCGGCCTGACGCTGCTGCAGCGCCTCTATCTCCACGGCAACCACATCCAGAGCATCCACCCGGAGGCCTTCCGGGGGCTGGACCAGCTGCTGGAGCTGAAGCTGCAGGGGAACCAGCTGACGGGCCTGCCAGCCCTGCGCCTGCCCAGGCTGCTGCTGCTGGACCTCAGCCACAACGCTGGCCTGTCCCCCCCAGCCTCCGCCGACCTCCAGACGCCCAACCTGGAGTCCCTCAAGATGGCCGGGCTGGGCATCTCCCAGCTGAGCGGGGACCTGCTGCGGTCGCTGGGCAACCTGCACGAGCTGGACGTGTCGCGGAACCAGTTGAGGGAGGTGCCGGTGGCCCTGGGGGAGGCGGGGAGGGGGTTGACCCAGCTCAGCCTGGCGGGGAACCCCATAGCCCAGCCGGGCCCCCGGCCCGAGGAACTCCAGAACCTGCGGGGGCTTCAGGAGCTGGACCTGAGCGGCCTGAACATGCAGGGTCTGCCCGAGGGCTTCCGCCATCTCTTCCCCAGGCTCCGCCTCCTCACTGCTGCCGAGAACCCCTTCAACTGCCTCTGCCCCCTGGCCTGGCTGCCCGGCTGGCTCAGGGAGGGACGAGTGCAGCTGGGACGTCCCGAGGAGACCCGCTGCCACTTCCCTCCGCTCAATGCCGGGAAGGTCCTGGCCAGGCTGGAGCGCGCCGATTTCGGCTGCCCCCCCACGACCGCCGCCCCCGCCAGCACAGTGAGGAGCTCCACCCCCCCTCCCCGGCCTCCCCAGATTTTCAGCACCCCTCCTGGCACCACCCCACCCCCGGCCCTACCCCCACCCCCACCCCCTCCCCTTCCTAGCGATACCCCCTCCCCAGTGGAGTACGACAACAAGCCGCCCCTCTCTCCAGCGTCCCCCAGCAGCAGCAGCCGGGAAGCCATGGACTCGGACCCGCACATCTGCCCCTCCAACATCTGCCTAAATGGGGGCACGTGCCTGCTGCACGCCCAGGGGGAGCTGGAGTGCGCCTGCTCACGCGGGACATCCGGCCCCTACTGCGAAACCCGCGAGGAGCTCCCGCCGCCTCCCCCTCCGCCCCCGCCCCACCACCTCCCACTGGTCCCGCCCACCCTCGTGGCCGCGGCGCCCGACCCTGACCTGGGGTCCCGGCAGGTGACCAGCACGTCCATCGTGCTGGACCTGCAGCGCTTCATCCAGAAACGGCCGTACCTGCGCGGGATCCGCCTCACCTACCGGAACCTGTCGGGCCCTGACCGCCGGCCCGTGGAGCTCAGCGTCCCGGCCTCGTACCCGGAGTACACTCTCCGGGGGCTCCGCCCAAACTCCACCTACTCCATCTGCGCGGGACCCCTGGGGGCGTCGCCCAGCGGGGTGGGGGCGGACCGGTCCTGCATCGAGGCCCAAACCGCGGCGCAGCTGCCCCACAGACCCGACCCCACGGCCGTGCCCTGGAACTCGGGGGCCACCCCGCACGCGGCCCCGGAGCCGCGCGTGGAGGACGGGCAGCTGGTGACGGCCCTGGCGCCCGCCCTGGCCGCCGCGCTCACGGTTGCCGTGGCAATGGCGGTCGCCGCGGGAACGGTCTACTACTTGCGCCGCAGGCGGGCCAAGGGGGCCCACCCAGACATGTGCTCCGAGGACCCCTCCCCTCTGGAGCTGGAGGGGGTCAAGGCCAGCTTGGACAACGGGACCCTGCCCCAGAAGCAGCCCGAAATAAAGCCAGCATCCTCCTGCCCCTGGAACGGGGAGTGCGAAGTGCCGCTCATGCAGACGCACTGTTCGGCCAATAACAACCTGGCCTCACTCAAGCCCTCCTACTTCTGACCTCAGTGCCACTGTGTCGTTTGGACCTCCTCTCACCAGAGGCAGTAGCAGTTTCATCTTCTCTCCTGCTCTGGAGACACTGAGAGACCATAGAGGGTAGGAGGGAGATGGGGCATTGTAAACTGGCCAGCTGAGATAACAATGGACAAAAAAAACTGATTGACACACATTCAAGTGCAATGTCCAGTAGAGGTCATGTTTTTTTTTTTTAAATATAAAACTGAAGTGCCTTGTTTGCATATACCCATGCTCAGTTTATGTTTTAATGTCAGTTTTTTGACATTAAATTTTTTGAACATTTTTTTTTGTACTTTTAAATATGAATAATCTCGGCAGTCACTTTGCTGGACTTGCACACAGGGAGGCACATCTGTGAACACGCAGAGGCCAGCGCCTGCCCTCTGGAGAGGTCAAAGGTCATGTAGGGAGGAAGGGGTGGGGACGTTAAAGCAGGAGACTAAAAAAAATTGCGCACCTCACCCGTGCAGCACTTGTACCGCTCCCTGGATTCTGTGCACTGAACACATTGGTTCCTCTAGGGAAACTTGCACTGAGAGGAGAACTGCCAGTATACCCCTGAGCAAGGTACTCAACCTGAATTTCTTCAGCATGTGTCCAGCTGTATAAATGGATGCAATTTAAGTGCTATACGTTGCGTAAGGTGCTCCGGTTAAGTCATTCTCTTAAGAGAAGAGGTCTCTCTCCCATTGCTGAGCACAATGGCACACCAGCTGCCCCCCCCCCTTAGGGATTTTTTTTAACTTGCTGTGAAAGACAAAGAACATGAATGAAGACACAGACTGAGAGTCATAAGCCTGAGTCTGAGCTCACCGCGACTTTAGTGCAAAGTTTCCTACCTTCTCACTTTTGCTACTTTTTCATGTTTTTTTATTGGTATTATTATTATTGTTATTGTTGTTGTCTATTTTGTTGTCATTTTTTCCAATGATGTGACCTGACTGTAGCAAACAACCCTTCCCTTCTCCCCACCCAAAATTTAACAAATCAGATCCAAGTCTTTGAGCATTAAAAAAAAAAACTTTTATATTTTTTTTATTAAACTGACAAAGTCAATCTTACACTTTGCCCTAACTACATCTGAAAGCCATACTGTCACACATACAATTCACACCAGCTCGACAGTTGAAAACATTATCCCAAAATAATTTCTTCCCCCTATCCCACCACGAACACCAAACACACACAGATGTGCCAGATTACAAAAAATTACCAACATGATTGACTGAATTCCTCCACGTTTTCCTGCCCTCTTCTGTGCTTCTAAAGTATTCTCAAAATCTCGCAGGCACGTACTAGCTGGCCAATGAAAGAGAACAGAGGGGAGAAGACACAGGGAAAGGTTTCTTCAAAGCCCTTGGGGGTATTTACTGTTTGTGTCTCTAAGTGGAACGAGGTCACTTCCTGGTCTTTGATTGACAGGGTTGCCCTACCTTGTAGTCAGATTCGCTGTGGTATGTGTTTGTGTTTTTTTTTTTCTTCTTCTTCTTTTTTACCCTGAAGCTGATCTGGCTTCTTCTGGTCTTTGTTTGGTACGCCTCTCGCTCTCTGGGGAAATTGGGATTCTCTTTGGTTTTTGTGGTGGGTTGGGGGGGTGGGGGGGGGGGGTACACTGAAGGAAAACAAGGTATGTTCCTCTGAGAAAGGGAAAAACACAAGTCAGTCTGTAGAAGTACTAGGTGAATAGTGTATGCTACACACACAGACGCGCCTGCAAACACAGACGCTCTCTCTCGCTCTCTGTCTTCTGTGTGTTTATCTGTGCTACGGACGAAGCGGTGGATGTTGGGCAGCTGGGTGGTGAAGGAGAGGTGCATGGGGCTGTTATTTAGATGATTGCAGGTAAAGTCCCCAGGTGGCACAGGACTATTGTGCCCTCCAGCAGGGATTGACAGCTGATGCCCAGCTGGACTGTGGGTGCCTGCTAACCAGAAACTTTGGTGCACCATACACACCATGAAAACTGAAGGCTGAAATCTGGATGGCCTGGTCTGGCCTCTTGCTGAGGAATTTAGGGGAAAACGTTACATTTTCTAACATAAAAGCAGAGGGTAAGGGAAAAAAGATAAAGGGTAAAGTACAGAGAGGAATGATGTAGAGTATGCAACAACAACAACCACAAAAAAATCACAAGAGTGATACATACTCATTTACCAAAGGGGTACATACTCATGGACTTGGCACAACAAGGTCATAGCACACATTTTCAAATGAGTGGTTCCAGGTCATTTTATCACTATATCAAACATGCATTTTGTTTGGGGTCTGCGGAGTCTCTCGTTGCATTTTACACATAGTCTATAATCGGTTTCCGCTATTTGGTTTTCATTAACAGTATTTACTTAGGAGGCACCCTGTACTAGTGTAATTTACATAGTTGAGATGTCAGCATGTTGTGCATTTACACAGCTGGGCATTCGCTGGAGTGGTTCAGATAAGGTAAAGAGCTCAAGGGCACGACAGCAATGCACCATTTGGGACTGGTGTTCTGTTCCATCAGCCAAACTACTGCCCAACAGCACTACTGAGCACGCTCAAATATTCCTGCTACGCCGCTATTTTCTGGAATTTTCTGGCAAC
This sequence comes from Anguilla anguilla, assembly GCF_013347855.1. Lineage (NCBI taxonomy): Eukaryota > Metazoa > Chordata > Actinopteri > Anguilliformes > Anguillidae > Anguilla > Anguilla anguilla. Next base: position 59,397,793 of record NC_049202.1, on the reverse strand, counting down.
AAGTTAATGCCTAGCAAAAGTGAGGCGTGTGAATGGCTGCAGGCCTTAATGAGGGAATCGGCCTGGTTACCACATGGCCTGAGCTGATTCGTTCACTTGAGTGGTTCTGAACTGCGCACACTCTGATTGGTCAATCATTGTCTCAAGGAGCATAGACAGTTTCCAGGTCTAGTTCTGTTTAGTCAAAAATGATGTAGACTTAATTTGTGTCCGCTCGAGTGATGTCACAAAGGACAAAGACACCAGTTCAGGCCTGGATGAGTGATGTCACAAAGGACAAAGACGCCAGTTCACGCCTGGACGAGTGATGTCAGAATGGACAGCAGCAAGGAGAGCGTTCCCTTCTGGGTTCGGCTGAATGATGCCACAAAGCATGCAGCCTAACTGGATTTTAAATAAATCTGTCCTGGACTTGTTTTGATAATCCCAGTATGGGCTCCAGTGGTAACCCTTAAATCCTATTTATAGAGTCTGTCGTGAACAGATGGAAGAGAGGCTTGAGAGAGGTTGCCTTGTGTAGAGAAGGAGCAGATAAGGCCAGGGGGTGCTGAGATTTTGAGGGTGGGAGTAGAGATGAGGTCGGCTGCTAGTTAGCCTCTTTGAGGAGATGTATTGCCCTTGTCCTCAAGGTCAGGATCATTATTTGTCATCTTCTCCTTCCTGGCAGTCCTCTGCTTCCTCATCCCCTCTCTTTCTCGTCCTTTCTGAATGCAGATTTACTGAGATGCACATTGTCACTGAACATTATATAGGGGAGGCAGAGACCTATGCTGTACCTATAGCCTGGCTACGGTTCTGAATGGTTTTGCTTTCATAATTCACAAACAGGTCTAGTGTACCCATTAGCACTTCTCATGAAACATTCGATTGTAGCAAAGAATCTGCGTTCACATTAGATATTGTTGGTGCCAGTTTTTTTAGCAAAGGGCAGAAATCGGTATTCATCTCGTTATACCATTGCAAGCAACCTGAAATGAAGTTAACCCTGTAGAAACACTAAAAAATTATTTTTTTTTGTTGGAATGTTAGGAATGAGGAGGAGAAGGGATGTTAAAGCAGCCAAGGTTCAGAATAGTTCACGTAACATCCCTTGCCTTCCCTGTTCAGAAACTTGCTAAGTACCGTCAATGCTAAGGCCTGTGTCGGCTGAAATGCTTGTAGAAATATCTGATATTTAAATATATAGTGCAGAAGAACAAAAGAACAGAAAGCTTGAACTGGAAACCCGTGCTTTACCCAACACGAGGGACTGAAAATATTCTGAATATTTTCGATATGTTTTTCATTTTGTTTTCCCTGTTTACTTTGGGAAAGTTTACTTTTTCCTCGCTGTCATTGTCTCATCCCTCTCCCCTCCCCTCTTTTTCTGTATTTTTTTAAAAACAAAGTGTGCTTGTATGTAAGAAAAATATGATGGCTTTTCTATAAAAAAAAAGAAGCAAAAGAAAGAAAATGAAACGTGATTTAAAAATAATAATAAAAGAGACAAAGAAAGTTTTGTGTCTTCACTTTTTTCTGTGTTCCTGGCGGATGTTCTCGTTGGCAGCAGAGGGGAAGAGGGAGCTTGCCATTTATATAATGACAGATCACTCCAAACGGGCTGAACCAAAAGCACTGAGTAGAACGCGGTGTGAAGGAGCCAAGCAATGAAAGCGTCCCGGCATCAGCCGGCCCGCCTCCTGTCCCATGAGTTCACAGCTGCGGAGAGATCTGCAACCAGATTTCAGTCGTTTTTTGTTACCTTTTTCCAGAAGCGCTCATGAGTCACGAGTGCTAAAGAGCTAAGTTCCGTCTGTTTCTTCGGTCCCAGCCACTCCGTAGGTCTTTCCGAAACAGCAAGGGGGCATTCCCATATCCACCCCTGCACCTCTCTAAACACCCCGGCCTGAAACCCCCTATCCCTCAACCCCCCCCCCCCCCCCCCCCCCCAAGCCCAGAAAAAGTGATTTACGGGACCTCTGGCTTTCGGGGAAAAGGAAAATGTCTTGTATGTTCCCTCAATCGTACACCCCGAAGGTGAATGGAAAATATTTTAAACGCTGCAAAGTTGTTTTTGGAGGAGAGGGGCCGGCCGTCGTTACTGCACTTGTGGCTCAAACGAGCGAGAACCGTATACGTCGGTGGAAACTGACATGCAATACAGTATGTCTTGCTTGCTTTGCACCCACTCTGTGTTGTCATACAGGTAGGATACAGCCAAGGAGGATTTATGTGAATTATTGCGATGCTTTGCTTGGACGAAAGCGCTTTTAGTTGGCATTCGCTCATCTGCGCACATCTGCGCACATCTGCGCACTGTTTCGGTCATCAAAGCGACTCGGCCTGCAGACTCATAGAAACATCTCCTCTCCTCCACTGTCCGTTTGAGGTCATTATTTCAGTTTGCACAAGGCGGGAAAAGAGACCAAGTTAAAAAGGAGTCTAAATAAAAAAAAGAGGAATAATAGATGCAAGCGGTTCTTTATTCATACCCCCGCACCTCTTTTCTTTCCCCTTCTCCCCTTCACTCCCATTTCCTCCCATTGCTTTCTCCTTCCTTCTGTCTGCCACGTGCTGAAATGCTTAGTTCATTTCTTCTCCGTCTCTCAGTCTGTTTGTTTTCTATTCTTCCCTTATTTCTGCCTCCTGTTTTTGGTTCATTCTCCTTAACTGCCTGTCCCTCACTCTACTCCCCTGTCTTTCTTTCTTTCTTTTTTTTCTTTCTCTGTCTACTTCCATCTACCCCCTCCCTGTATCTCTGTCAATTACATTTCCAGTTTCAGTTTCCTTGATTGGCCAGTACACACACTACCAAAGTATTCTTTTGCACTCCTTCTCTCTCTCTCTCTCTCTCTCTCTCTCTCTCTCTCTCTCTCCCTCTCTCTCTCTCTCTCTCTCTCAGGAGCCCCAGCAGCAGCTGTGTATGTGTCAGTGTGTGTCAGTGTGTGTGTGTGTGTGTGTCAGTGTGTGTGTGTGTGTGTGTGTGTGGGTGGGGGGGGGGGGGAGGGGGGTTTTTTTTGGGTGCCTGTATTCCATCAGCCGGGGGCTCTACCACCAGACACTCCTAAATATAGCAGCAGAGCCTGGCTGCAGTGTACTGGACTGGGCCAAGGCTATTGACTGGACCGGAGACAGGGTTATGAATGGGCCCATTGGCCCAGGACTGGTGGAGGCCACCATTGGTCAATTTAAGCCAATCACGTTTCCTTTTCTTTTTTTTAGGGGGAAGTGGGACTTTCAGTGACTATGTTCCATCCTCCTTGTAGTGATCAGGCTCTTGCGTTTTCACTGTTTCAGTCTGGGCACCCTCACCCTCACCCATCCCTAGTGACCAAGAGGATATTAGCTGTGGGGCACGTACCCTGCCCCCTGCCCCCCCCACCCCAATACTTAGTGCTAAATTGCCACCGAGAAACCACACCTAGAAACCACTCCTAGAAACGACTGCGTACTGTAATGGTCATACTCTCCGTCTCTCCCTGTCTCTCTCTTTCTCTCTCTCTCTGTACATGTTTATATGGGTATCTCTCTCTCTCTGTACATGTTTATATGGGTATCTCTCTCTCTCTCTCTCTCTGTACATGTTTATATTGTATCTCTCTCTCTCTCTCTCTCTCTGTACATGTTTATATGGGTATCTCTCTCTCTCTCTATACATGTGTATATGGGTATCTCTCTCTCTCTCTGTACATGTTTATATTGTATCTCTCTCTCTCTCTCTCTCTCTGTACATGTTTATATGGGTATCTCTCTCTCTCTCTCTCTGTACATGTGTATATGGGTATCTCTCTCTCTCTCTCTCTGTACATGTGTATATGGGTATCTCTCTCTGTACTTTTGCTTCGATTTGAAAAAGGGTCTTTCATCCACTGGATTTAGCAGAGCTGGTGCCTGGCCCTGTGCCAGCTCCTGAGTTCCAGTTGTGCGTCTCAAAGCTCCATTGTTGGCCCCTGAGGGCGGATTTTTACAAATTAACATCCAAAATTCCTCCAGAAACTGCCGTTGTGTAAATATTTTTGCCCTTTTGGCTTGTGTGTGTGTGTAATGGAAACACGCACATGGACATGCATGCGTGCACACACACATATATAAACAGAAACACACACACACACACACACACACACACACACATGCACAGACAACACAAACCCAGGTTCTCCTTAGGGTCAAACCAGCTGAAATTCAATTTTCCACTTGTACCGACATACAAATAAAATGGAAATATTGACCAGCCAAGTTCTAACACGCCTATGAGAGCAGACCCTCCTAAAAAACAAATCCAGCATCCAACAGGGAAATCTGATTTATAGAAGAATTTGGCTCCTTCCCCATGATATCCCAGAATGCACTGCAGTGTAGCAGCTTAGGATGGGCAGCAGAGGACAGGACCATGCCCACTCAGTTTGAAATCTTCTACAGTGCTTAAGAAAAAAAAAAAGAGTGTCAGAGTAATTGTTTCCAGACAAACGTTCGTTATAAAGTTCCCGGTCTTTTCACCCCCCCTCCCCAACCACCCCACCTTTGAGGCGTGTGTGTCGCCCAAAACTGCTATTTGAGAATTTACTTATTCCCCATTCATTTAAATTCAGGAATGTGCACGTACCTGTACCTATACCTGTACCTGTACGCACAGAGAGCGGCGAAGCTCAAGGGTACGGCCTGGGCGACCGCCAACACCACTAAACATGCTAAAACTAATTATTCTTTTTAAAAAATATTAAAATACTGTGATGTATTTAATTAAAATTAGGTGTTGAGGGCATATGCAAACTTTTGACAAGCATCGGCGTTGGCGCTGACGCCCCCCAGGCCCGCCCCCCCCCCGCCCCGGGCGACCGCCCTTCTGCGGGGGCGGTTCTGCACAGGTGCCTGACAGGGTCTTTGTTTGGGCGGGGTGGGGCACGCGCCCCCTCTGATACGGGCAGCGCTAAAACCGTCTTAAGAAGCATAAAAGACATGGCGTTTTGTTTTTTTTCCACAGTCTGTTACCGCGACCGGAATAACTGGATTTTTCACCCCCTTGTTCTGTCGCAATAAAAATTTTATGTTGTTGTCTCAGCTGTGTGTTTGCATGCGGCACTGCACACTTCCTGAGTGAGAGATACTGCAGAGATAATGCCGACACAAGCACAGTACATTTCTTTACATTACGTTGTTTAGCAGGCATTTAGCAGACGCTCTTATCCAAAGCCACTTATACCAGTATCTGCTTATTATGAAGACAGATAGGACTTTGGGGGTATGGGCGTATGTTGAGTAGGGATGTCACTGTCAGTCAATCAAAAAAAAGAAAAGTTGCTGTTGTTCCTATCAGCTGAATTAATTTGTATGTTAATTAAATGTTTTTTTTTCCCATCACATTATCATCATATTGCTTAATGTGGTGTTTGTTCCAGTTAAATGCTTACATTTCCCATGCAGCGACTATCAAACTTACAATCAATTTGCCTGCACTGGACCTGACCTGTTTTTATTGAAATTTGAATATCTGACTATAAGAAAATTAGGTAATTTTCAGTTAGCCTGCCAGCAAGGCTGAGGCTGTGCTTAGGTCAACACTAGACTATAGTTCAAACCTAGCCTGAAGCTCTAGTGTTGCAATGTGGGCTCAATTATTGTATTCTATTGCTTATTTTTATATTGCAACTAATATAAAAGTGAATTAAACTGTAATATCTCCATAAGATGTTTCTCCGGTTGGAGGAAGCGAAACATAAGACAGAAAGAAAAAGGAGAGAAGAAGAAAGAAAGCATTGGAAGATGAAAGAAAGAAAATAGAATGTACAGAGAAAGCTAGAAAAAGAGGAGCAGAAAGGGAAGAGAAACTGCAAAACCCTACGACTGAGCGAAAGAGAAAGAGAGAGAGTGAGAGGAGGAATAAAAGAATATGTCAGCACCAGACAAAGAGAAGGAGAGGTTGAAGAAGAAATAAATGATGTGTGTGGGTGACGTTTGGATGTGTTTGGGTGGAGCAGTGAACAGAAGCACTGGTAATAGTCCTGACATGCCACTATGTTCATACAGTAATGTGGAGACACTGTTACTGTAATGTGAGACAGCATTACACTGATACTGTAATACCAAGGCAAAATTACGTTTTACAGAATTATACTGTAATGCCTGAGACAGCACTGTTGGCAGTAATGGAGTACTGCAATAAGTGTGTGGAAGCTTTAAAAACGGGTGAATAAGGCCGTCTGGGTAGTGTAGAGGTATAAGCACTCGCCTACCACCGCAGAGACCTGGGTTCACTCCCCGGCAGCGGTACTTCCGGCTTGGTCAAACGTTCCTATGAACACAATTGGCTGTGTTCGCGGGTGGGAAGCCGGTATGAGTCCTGATCGTTGCATTAGCGACTCCTACTGGTTGGTCGGTGCGCCTGTTCAGCAGGGAGGGGTTCTGGGGGAGGTAGCATGAACCTTTGCGCGCATTACGCTCTCCCAGTGAAACTCCTCACTGTCAGGTGAAAAGAAGCGGCTGGCGACTCCACATGTAACGGAGGAGGCATGTGGTAGTCTACACACCCTCCCCAGACTGACAGAGGATAGCGCATCGACCAGGACTGTGGTACACATGTGGAACTGGTATAATGACAAAAATGGCCATAAAAATGGGTGAATGGCGTAAATGTCTTTAAATGGGCATATATCCTCCTCCTCACTCCTCTCTTTGTTTCCCATACACGTGTGTGTGTGTGTGTGTGTGTGCATGTGTGTTGTTTGAGTGAGCGACAGAGAGTCTGTGTATGGGTGTGGATGCATGTGTGTGTTTGCTGTATTGCGTGTGTTGTGTGTGTGTGTGTGTGTGTGTGTGTGTGCATGTATGTGTGTGTGAGTGTTTGTGTGTATAGCTCTGTAATATGTATGTGTGTTTGTGTGTGTGTGTGTGTGCATGTATGTGTGTGTGAGTGTTTGTGTGTATAGCTCTGTAATGTGTACGTGTGTGTTTGTGTGTGTGTGTATGTGTGTGAGTGTGTGACTGTGTGTGTGTGTGTGTGTGTGTAGTGGGTTATTCTTAATGTGCTTTAATGCAGAGTGTATCTAAACAGAACTGACTCTGCCTGGAAAAACAGTGAAATGTGTTTTTCATCTGCAGAGAGCAGAGCAGGCTGGGAGGGGTGTAAAGAGAGTGAAGTATTTTATTTATTTGCTAAGTCTGCCTTAATGGGGTGGGGACGACAGGGGTGGGGGAGGGCGGGCTGTGTAAACGGGTGCGAGCAGGGTGAAAAGGGGGCGACGCTGAAAAACCCAAATTCAAGCGCGGACAGATAGGCAACGAGACTGCAAGGTATCCCAGCATCCTTTGCTCCCGGTAAAATCACGCAGCAGCGTCTCGTTAGGAGTCAATCGGCGGATAGTGCCCGACGCCTTGCCAGTCTGTGGCTCTTAACGGGCAAAGCCATCGCTGCGGAGCGCTTTCACCTTGTCCCGCTCCGGAGGGGCGGAGTCTGTTTGCTTTGCTAGCCGCGCGCTGTCGATAAGGTGGCGGTATCTGCACTCTCTAAAAATGGGCGAATGCGATAAAGAACCACAGATCGGTGACGATATGCCTTAAAAACGTGATATAAACCAGGGGTGCAAAAACTCCAAAAATTTGAAAGGGTTGATTGTGCGGGCAGGGCGGAGGGTTTGGGGGGAAGGGAGGGGGACTGACAGGGGAATAACAGGCAGGGCTTTTTAATTTGTGGTCTCGGCAGGTCCTGAAATCCAGCCATCTGGCCCCAGCGTGTTTTGAGAATCAGGAAATACCTTATGACATTTTGCAGACAGAATATCTTGGGCAGGGACAACAGTAAGAAGGTGTGCTTCTCAAACACCACTTTCTGGAAACAGTCAGTTGATTTGAATGCTCATCACTAAACATTTTCATGCTGTAACAATCACTACAGGTAATTGAAAGCAATGGAGTTCTAGGACAATTACTTTTTTTATAAAGAACATTCCAAAATTAAAAAAAACATTCTTCAAGGGGATAAAAACACAAGCTCATCCTATAATTTTGTGAAACAATATAGTTTACCCTGTTCTCACGATACTTTTCATTTCAGCGGACACATCAGTACAGTTTAGTGCTCTGTGGAAATTCAATAAAATAAAACCTGCCCACACTTTTGAATCATTCTGTGGTTTTCGGTCTAGAATGTCAGGGATGTCAGGGAACCATAGAAATTATTCAGAAATGTGAGTCAGAGGCTGCACTCCCACGCCGAACACAACCAAACAGAGCACAAGCTCTTCAGCTGGTCGCTAGGGCTTCTTTTTAAATATCTTTTTTCACCGGGCCTTAATAACATGTTCATAACTAGTTAATAGACATGTTCGTCGTTTCAGTGTGAGACATTGCTCACTATGGCTCAAAGTCTGCCCTGGGGGTGGCGGTAACTTAGGCAACAGTCGCTAAGCGCAATTCCGGGTTCGAACCAGCAACCGTCAGGCCTGGAACTCCCTCCCCTCAGTCTTGCTGCCGCGTGCCGCTGTCCCTACCCAGAATGCATCGCATCTGCTGCGAGGCGTGCTTCATCTGACACAGTGTGTGACTGAGGTGCGCTGACAGGAGGAAGCGAGTAGATACGCTCACTCGAAGTGCAACGGATCACTCAGTACTGAAGCCAAAACAAACCCGCCTGGCAGTGCAGCAAGCAAGCACTGCAGAGGGAGACACGACTGTCAATCATCAACTGAGCATGCATGACAACAAGGGCGGGGCTCACAAACACAAAACATGCAGCGAGGAGACGGACGCACTGATGCCATGATGACAAACTCAGCGATACATGGAGCCTGACAACGCACCACACCCAAAACCTAACCTCCCACTACACATACACTCACACATAAACACACACACACACACGGACTCGCATACAAAAGAGGTTAAACAGGAGGTTACTGCAGAGAGATTGAAGAGATTAGTTTACGTTAGAGGGTCGACGTTTGGGCAAAGAGGGGCTAGCAGAGAGGAGGGGGTGCACTGTGCGAGTGGTTTTTGGGACAAGAAGAAAGAAGATAAGGTGGAGAGATGGGTTAGTCTGATGAGAAGGAGAGGCATTGAGATTTGGAGTGAGAGGGGCAGGGGTGGAGGGTAGGGAGAGAAATTTAGGGGTGCAATGGGAGAGGTGTTGGGGAAGAAGGGAGCAAGGATTAGGTGGAATGAAAGAGGGATGAGAGTTGATGTTTGGAGAAAGAGGGGAAGTGTGGGGGAACAGCCTCAGGCGAGCCTGGGGTTTCTCAGTGAGCAGGAGAAGGCAGGTTTAAGGCAGAGGGGGTGGAATACAGTGTGGGGGGGGTGGGGTTTTGCAGGAGCGGAGGTGGAGATGGAGGCGGAGGGGGTCGTAGTTCAGGGCTCAGAAACAGCTGCTTTTTCAGGCTGCTGCTGCTGCGCTTGATTAAGGCAAGGAAAACATAACCTTTTCTCCTGAGCTGCAGCTCTGCTTTAACCAGAGCAGACAGCCCTGGGCAGCACTGCCATTCCTCTCTGAGTATCATAACAGCCAGCACCCAGAATAGGCACACGCACATCCAGGCACAAGCCTTCATGTACAACAGACACACACACTCACACACACACATTCACATACACACCAACACACACACACACATACTCACACACAAGCATACACACGCACACACAGACACATCCAGGCAAAAGCCTTCACATACAACAGACACACTCATTCCCACACACTCATACTCACACACATGCATTCACATACATGCACACATACTCACGTACACACACACGCACACACAACTACACACACACACTGAAACACACTCATACGCATCACATGAACATACACACATGCACATAGTAATTCAAGCACAAGTCAATTTCAAAATGCATTTTCAAAGGCCTGGCAATTCTGATGATGCACATTAGACTTAATGATTTATTAATACAGTTTTATGATACTTAGACAATGAGAAAACTTGACTAAAGAGATCCATGTGTCCTGTTCTGATGAGCTGATATTTTCACCCCACATTGTGAAAAATAAAACTTTCATGGAGTTCATTGCATTGCATGGAGAAGACTTATTCCAGGAAGCTGACTGACTTTAATGTGATTAGAGCAAGAGAAGAGAAAATGAGTTCCTCATTAGTTCTGGCTGGTTGTAATGATGTTGCTCCCCTTGGCAAGCTGTTTCAATAAGAATAAAAAGAAAAAACTCAAACTTCTGCCCATATTTAATGCTCCGAGGTGTAAGATCACAGATACAGTATGTGGTTAGATTGTTCTTGACTCATCATTCTATTGCTGACGTAACAATCACTGCTGGTAACTGAAAGTTATGGAGTTCCAGAACGCTGCCGTAAAATTTTGAAAAAAAGAAATTCCAAAAAACAAAACCTGCTCTTCAAAGAGTTAACTCTTTGGGCTTCTGGTTAGCATAATTAGCTTTCATTAAGTACTTTAGCGATGTTGCGTCTTTTACTCGCTGTTTCTGGAAATGTTGGTAGCCTGGTCAGGCACTATTGCTTATGTTCTTCTTCTTCTTCTTCTTCTTCTTCTTCTTCTTCTTCTTCTTCTTCACTGTCACTGCCATCAGAACAACCTGCTAGACCCTCTCCAGTCTGGCTTCCGATCTGGGCACTCAACAGAGACTGCACTCCTAGCTGTGACGGAGGCACTTGCCACTGCAAGAGCCTCACGCCTTTCCTCTGTCCTGATCCTTCTTGACCTGTCTGCAGCTTTTGACATGGTCAACCATAAAATACTCCTCTCCACCTTGGCTGGGATGGGAATTGCCGGGACTGCCCTGTCTTGGTTCGCTTCCTATCTTGCAGATAGGACCTACCAGGTCACCTGGAAGGGGTCTGCCTCTGCTTCTCATCCACTTGTTACGGGAGTGCCGCAGGGATCTGTACTGGGTCCTCTGCTGTTCTCCTTATACACCAGATCTCTTGGTTCAGTCATTAATTCACATGGTTTTTCCTATCATTGTTATGCAGATGACACACAACTCTTCTTTTCTTTCCCCCCCTCGGCCACACTGGTCAATGATAAGATCTCTTCCTGCCTGGCTGACATCTCCACCTGGATGGCCAGCCACCATCTGAAGCTCAACCTCAACAAAACTGAGCTGCTCTTCTTCCCGCACAAGACCTCCTTGCTTCGTGAACTCTCAATCACGGTTGATGGCACCACAGTGACTGCCTCTCACTCTGCCAAGAGCTTGGGGGTGGTCCTGGATGACCAACTGGACCTCAAGGAGCACATCAAGGCAACATCAAGGTCCTGCAGATTCCTCCTATACAACATCAGGAGGATTCGACCATACCTGACGACGCACTCCACCCAGCTGCTCGTCCAGGCTACGGTGACCTCTCGCCTTGATTACTGCAACTCTCTCCTTGCAAACCTGCCAGCTTGTGCCATACAGCCACTACAGATGATCCAGAATGCCGCTGCCCGGCTCATCTACAACCTCCCCAAATTCTCCCACGTCACTCCTCTGCTGCGATCACTTCACTGGCTACCGGTCGCTGCCAGGATCCGATTCAAAGCCCTGACCCTTGCCTACACTGCCGCCAACAGGACAGCCCCCATCTACTTGCAGGACATGACTCAATTCTATGTGCCTGCTCGACCACTCCGCTCTGCAGCAGCAGGGCGTCTTGTAACCCCTCCCACCCGCCCAAAGGGATCACAGAGCTTCTCCACCCTAGCTCCCCAGTGGTGGAACGAACTCCCCGTCCCTCTCCGAACCTCCCCCTCACTATCCATCTTCCGCCGTGGCCTGAAGACTCATCTCTTCAGACTATACCTAGAATAACCACCACCATGCTGTGTATATATATTAAAAAAAAAAAAAAAAAAATACCCTTTTTTCCTTGTCACTTGTTACATGTTGCCCCATCCCTGCACTTCTTGGTAAATTGTATTTGTCCTAATACTCTAGCTTAATCTTCTGCCTAGTTTGGCTTTGCAGATGTTAGACCAGGATAGTGTTCATTGTTCTCAGCTAGAAATAGCTGTACAAAATAAGTAATTGTACCTTACTGAACCCGTGTTCAGCAGTTGTCTACGATCATGAAAATGCACTTCTTGTACGTCGCTTTGGATAAAAGCGTCTGCCAAATGAATGTAATGTAACTGCGCACCACAGTGACCAAAGAGACCAAAATGCGGGCTTTGTTTACATGTGAAGTTTGACGATGAATGTGCTGTTTTCGGTCCTGTGTGGGCCATGATCAACATCCAGCCCCCATCCCCCCACCCCCCCAACCCAAAACCACCCCGTAATCATCACACCCTTCAACCTGCAAGCACAAAGCCCACTTTAAATGCCCTGCAGTCCCCAGTGACCTCTCACCTCTGTCTGTGACCTCTGACCTTTCACGAATGGGATGCGCACCCTCCTGCCACAAACATCTCTTAATGCCTCTTTCTCTTGCTCTCTCCCCCAGTATTCCCCCTCTCCTTTCCCCCCTCTCCCTCTTTACCACTGTCTTCCTCTGTCCCTCTGCTATCTTCCCTCTTGTCTCTCTTTCTCTGTATCTTCTCTCTTTTGAACTCCCCCCCCCCCCCCCCCCCACAGATTTCAGTGATACCCTCATCCCCCCCCACCACAACCTGAGGCTGTCCCCTGGATGAATCCCATTCACTGTAAAGACCTCCCATATAAATAAAAAAAAGCCCAATTCACTTATTGAATCACTGCCCAGGACACAAATAATCCTTTATTGACTTTATTGGTAAAAAAGAAAATAAAAAACAGGTGTACACATGCTCTAAGAAACAGACAGCGAGAGAGCGAGAGAGAGAGAGAGAGAGGGAGAGAGATGCATACTCACACACACACATACACAAACACACCCAGACATACACAGATATGCGCACACACACACAGAGCTCACGGCCCCCTAGTGGTGGCACTCTTTGGTGGGAGCATGTGCTCTATGCCCTTGTTTTCATTCACTCTGCCTGATTGTCTCCATTTGATTGTGATCAACATTTTTATAGATTTTTTATATGTGCACATGTATACACAAACACACCAAACTAAAACAAAAACACAAGGGTACTACAAACAGCATCGCTGCAGACAGCACTGCATCACTAACATATTGCATCAGATAGCTCAGGACATGACAAATGCAGAAGTTTATTTCCACGTCGCTATATACAGACTGAGGAAAACAGTTACACAGTGGGCTAAAAGCCAAAAGAACATTCCAGATTTTTGTAGTGATTTCTGGCCAGGCCGAGCCCTATTAAAACGAGCAGCGGTGCGCTCTGCCTGTTTTCTGTGTGCGCAAAAAAAACTTTGCCAAGCGCTGACACCGGGAGACAGATCCAAGGGAGGGTCCTTCTCCCTCTTCTCTTGTAGAGAAGTGGCTCAAAAGAAACCACGTAGTTTCAAACAGAGCATCTCCCGTGCTCTTAGTTCTGAATTAAATCATTCAGAACTAAAAATCCTTTTCCTTTCCTTCAAGGTCTGTTGATGTCGAGGGCAACTGGTCAACTGAAAAAAAAGAAGTGAATGAGAAAAAAAGGAGTGAATAAGGGGAAAAAAGAAAAGGAAAAAAAAGGAAAAAAAACACTTTGAGGTTTGTGGAGTTATATCCAGATGAAAAAGTCCCTCTTTAGCAAAGATGAAAAAAGCAAAAAAAAATGGTCAGAAAGAAGAAATCAGTATGATGCAAAAAAAAAAAATAATTCTGGGACAGGGGTGGGTGGGGCTCAGACAGTAAACAGTAGAAGGGGGGATGGGGGGGCTACAGCACAGATTAGTGATGGTGTGGAGGGCATAGGTGTGGGCGTGCACATTACACTACATCACCTTACATACCATTACCTATACCATTACCTTATGCACCATAACATACACCATTACGTTATTTAGCAATACATAATATACATACATTTAGCAGATGTGCTTATCCAGAATGAGTTAAAATATGGGAGAACATTGGTTCAGTAACATGATTTTATATGAGCAATAGCACCAGACCTGGCTGACAACATTCGCAGACCAGCGAGTGTTCGTGTAACATCACTAAAGCACTAATGCCACTGAGCTAAGCAAGAACAAAAATAGGTATCCTGAATGCTTACAAACAGCATCTGTGTCTGGCCATAAGAATATAAATTCAAAACCGTAAAAAAAAAATCACCATAACCTGCACTATCACAAAAAGGTATGAGTGTTGTGGGGTGGGCATGTTGAAAGGAGAACCACAAAGTCCAGTAGGGATGAAAGTTTAGTCTGGCAGGGAGGCCAGCCTAAAGGGGTAGGGTATTCCAAAAGTACAAGACCTAGCCAGGCTACATTTGGGTAAATCCTGAGCCACATTTGACGCTGACCGAGTCCGTTTATGTCAATACGTCTCTCAGCCCAGATTTTCACCCCTCTAGATGTCTAGAATCCGACTTTTTCTCACTGGGAGGTGAGGAAGAGGAGGATTCTTTGGACGTTATATTGATCTGCAGGCCCAACTTGCTGCCACTACCTGCAAAGTAGAGAGATGAACCCCTCGGCTTCTTACAGGTGGAGTATGCACTCTGAACAAAGTCCTCTGTAGCATCGCCCCTACTAAAAATCACCTGAAAGTTGCCTTTTCACACTTAAATATAACATTTTCACATGTAAAAAGAAAATGTCCCGTGAGCTGGATTTTTGTCATGTGAAAACAACACATGTGACTTAAACTAGCAAAAAGCATCACATTTTCCTGCTCTCATCTAATAAGTGGGATTATTTATATAGTTCACGTGTCCCCTTCACACACTGGATGCTCACGTGAGGTTTTTGGACACGTGTGTTTTTTGAACACAAAAATCAGCTATGTTGTTAACCTTGCATAGAACAGAATCCTGTGGTTCTGTGGAGTCTCCAAAAGCCAAGTTCTTTAAATTCTCACAGCTACCAAGCTACCAGGGCTATGCCTTTGGGTTTATAGGCTGCTCCCATAGGCACAGATGATCATCCTTTATATAAATGCACTTACAAACCTTTGTATAAATGCACTTATAGCTGGTCTGGATGAAGGCCTAAAATTCAACTGAAGATGCAAACGTAGGTGCAGCTCTGCGTAGGTGTATGCCAATGCTGGAGAATGTGTGCACGTGTGTGTGTGTGTGTGTGTATGCGTGTATGGGTGTGTGTGTTCATACGTGTGTGTTTGTGTGTGTGTGTGTTTGTGTGTGTATGTGTGTGTGTGTGTGTGTGTATGGGTGTGTGTGTGTTTGTGTGTATGGGTGTGTGTGTGTGTGTGTGTGTGTGTGTATGGGTGTGTGTACATGTGTGTGTGTGTGTGTATGGGTGTGTGTGTGTTTGTGTGTATGGGTGTGTGTGGGTGTGTGTGTGTGTGTGTTTGTGTGTGACTGTTCTGTGTAAGAGGGTTTACGGGGACCAGTGCCGAAGCTGA